>NW_025537512.1:0-32337 GCF_020615455.1 Coregonus clupeaformis
GGTGTGTCTATGGAAACAGAGTAACATACTGTTGGATGGGGTGTATAAGGTGTGTATGGAAACAGAGTAACATACTGTTGGATGGGGTGTATAAGGTGTGTATACGGAACAGAGTAACATACTGTTGGATGGGGTGTATAAGGTGTCTATGGAAACAGAGTAACATACTGTTGGATGGGGTGTATAAGATGTGTCTATGGAAACAGAGTAACATACTGTGATGGGGTGTATAAGGTGTGTATATGGAAACAGAGTAACATACTGTTGGATGGGGTGTATAAGGTGTGTCTATGGAAACAGAGATATACATACTGTTGGATGGGGTGTATAAAGGTGGTCTATGGAAACAGAGTAACATACTGTTGGATGGGGTGTATAAAGGTGTGTCTATGGAAACAGAGTAACATACTGTTGGATGGGGTGTATAAGGTGTGCTATGGAAACAGAGTAACATACTGTTGGATGGGGTGTATAAGGTGTGTGTATGGAAACAGAGTAACATACTGTTGGATGGGGTGTATAAAGGTGTCTATGGAAACAGAGTAACATACTGTTGGATGGGGGTGTATAAAGGTGTCTATGGAAACAGAGCAACATACTGTTGGATGGGGTGTATAAGGTGTGTCTATGGAAACAGAGTAACATACTGTTGGATGGGGTGTATAAGGGTGTCTATGGGAAACAGAGTAACATACTGTTGGATGGGGTGTATAAGGTGTGTCTATGGAAACAGAGTAACATACTGTTGGATGGGGTGTATAAGGTGTCTATGGAAACAGAGTAACATACTGTTGGATGGGGTGTATAAGGTGTCTATGGAAACAGAGTAACATACTGTTGGATGGGTGTAATAGGAGTGTCTATAGAAAACAGAGTAACATACTGTTGGATGGGGTGTATAAGGTGTGTCTATGGAAACAGAGTAACATACTGTTGGATGGGTGTATAAAGTGTGTCTATGAAACAGAGTTACATACTGTTGGATGGGGTGTATAAGGTGTGTCTATGGAAACAGAGTAACATACTGTTGGATGGGGTGTATAAGGTGTGTCTATGGAAACAGAGTTACATACTGTTGGATGGGGTGTATATGTGTGTATGGAAACAGAGTAACATACTGTTGGACTGGGGTGTATAAGGTGTCTATGGAAACAGAGTAACATACTGTTGGATGGGGGTGTATAAGGTGTGTATGGAAACAGAGTAACATACTGTTGGATGGGGTGTATAAGGTGTCTATGAAACAGAGTTACATACTGTTGGATGGGGGTGTATAAGGTGTGTCTATGGAAACAGAGTAACATACTGTTGGATGGGGGTGTATAAGGTGTGTCTATGGAAACAGAGTAACATACTGTTGGATGGGGGTGTATAAGGTGTGTCTATGGAAACAGAGTTACATACTGTTGGATGGGGTGTAAAGTGTGTATGGAAACAGAGAAATACTGTTGATGGTGTATAGTGTCCTATGGAAACAGAGTAACATACTGTTGGATGGGGGTGTATAAGGTGTGTATGGAAACAGAGTAACATACTGTTGGATGGGGTGTATAAGGTGTGTGTATGGAAACAGAGTAACATACTGTTGGATGGGGTGTATAAGGTGTCTATGAAACAGAGTAACATACTGTTGGATGGAGTGTATAAGGTGTGTGTATGGAAACAGAGTAACATACTGTTGGATGGGGTGTATAAGGTGTGTATGGAAACAGAGTAACATACTGTTGGATGGGGCCCTTATAAGGTTCTATGGAAACAGAGTAACATACTGTTGGATGGGGTGTATAAGGTGTGTGTATGGAAACAGAGTAACATACTGTTGGATGGGGTGTATAAGGTGTGTATGGAAACAGAGTAACATACTGTTGGATGGGGGTGTATAAGGTGTCTATGGAAACAGAGTAACATACTGTTGGATGGGGTGTATAAGGTGTGTGTATGGAAACAGAGTAACATACTGTTGGATGGGGTGTATAAGGTGTGTCTATGGAAACAGAGTAGCATACTGTTGGATGGGGTGTATAAGGTGTGTATGGAAACAGAGTAACATACTGTTGGATGGGGTGTATAAGGTGTCTAGGAAACAGAGTAACATACTAGTTGGATGGGGTGTATAAGGTGTCTATGGAAACATAGAACATACTGTTGGATGGGGTGTATAAGGTGTGTATGGAAACAGAGTAACATACTAGTTGGATGGGGTGTATAAGGTGTGTCTATGGAAACAGAGTAACATACTGTTGGATGGGGTGTATAAGGTGTCTATGGAAACAGAGTAACATACTGTTGGATGGGGTGTATAAGGTGTGTCTATGGAAACAGAGTAACATACTGTTGGATGGGGTGTATAAGTGTGTGTGTATGGAAACAGAGTTACATACTGTTGGATGGGGGTGTATAAGGTGTGTCTATGGAAACAGAGTAACATAACTGTTGGATGGGGTGTATAAGGTGTCTATGGAAACAGAGTAATATACTTGTTGGATGGTGTATAAGGTGTCTATGGAAACAGAGTAACATACTGTTGGATGGGGTGTATAAGGTGTGTGTATGGAAACAGAGTAACATGCTGTTGGATGGGGTGTATAAGGTGTGTCTATGGAAACAGAAAACATACTGTTGGATGGGGTGTATAAGGTTGTGTATGGAAACAGAGTAACATACTGTTGGATAGGGTGTATAAGGTGTCTATGGAAACAGAGTAACATACTGTTGGATGGGGTGTATAAGGTGTGTGTATGGAAAACAGAGTAACATACTGTTGGATGGGTGTATAAGGGTGTGTCTATGGAAACAGAGTTACATACTGTTGGATGGGGTGTATAAGGTGTGTCTATGGAAACAGAGTAACATACTGTTGGATGGGGTGTATAAGGTGTGTCTATGGAAACAGAGTAACATACTGTTGGATGGGGTGTATAAGGGTGTCTATGGAAACAGGAGTAACATACTGTTGGATGGGGGTGTATAAGGTGTGTCTATGGAAACAGAGTAACATACTGTTGGATGGGGTGTATAAGGTGTGTATGGAAACAGAGAACATACTGTTGGATGGGGTGTATAAGGTGTGTATGGAAACAGAGTAACATACTGCTGGATGGGGTGTATAAGGTGTGTGTATGAAACAGAGTAACATACTTTGTTGGATGGGGTGTATAAGGTGTGTCTATGAAACAGAGTAACATACTGTTGGATGGGGTGTATAAGGTGTGTCTATGGAAACAGAGTAACATACGTTGGATGGGGTGTATAAGGTGTGTCTATGGAAACAGAGTAACATACTGTTGGATGGGGTGTATAAAGTGTGTATGGAAACAGAGTAACATACTGTTGGATGGGGTGTATAAGGTGTGTGTATGGAAACAGAGTAACATACTGTTGGATGGGGTGTATAAGGTGTCTATGGAAACAGAGTAACATACTGTTGGATGGGGTGTATAAGGTGTCTATGGAAACAGAGTAACATACTGTTGGATGGGGTGTATAAGGTGTGTCTATGGAAACAGAGTAACATACTGTTGATAGAGTGTATAAGGTGTGTCTATGGAAACAGAGTAACATACTGTTGGATGGGGTGTATAAGGTGTGTCTATGGAAACAGAGTAACATACTGTTGGATGGGGTGTATAAAAGGTGTCTATGAAACAGAGTAACATACTGTTGGATGGGGTGTATAAGGTGTCTATGGAAACAGAGTTACATACTGTTGGATGGGGTGTAGTAAGGTGTGTATGGAAACAGAGTAACATACTGTTGGATGGGGTGTATAAGGTGTCTATGGAAACAGAGTAACATACTGTTGGATGGGGTGTATAAGGTGTGTATGGAAACAGAGTAACATACTGTTGGATGGGGTGTATAAGGTGTCTATGGAAACAGAGTTACATACTGTTGGATGGGGTGTATAAGGTGTGTCTATGGAAACAGAGTAACATACTGTTGGATGGGGTGTATAAGGTGTGTCTATGGAAACAGAGTTACATACTGTTGGATGGGGTGTATAAGGTGTGTATGGAAACAGAGTAACATACTGTTGGATGGGGTGTATAAGGTGTGTGTATGGAAACAGAGTAACATACTGTTGGATGGGGTGTATAAGGGTGTATGGAAACAGAGTAACATACTGTTGGATGGGGTGTATAAGGTGTGTGTATGGAAACAGAGTAACATACTGTTGGATGGGGTGTATAAGGTGTCTATGGAAACAGAGTAACATACTGTTGGATGGGGTGTATAAGGTGTGTGTATGGAAACAGAGTAACATACTGTTGGATGGGGTGTATAAGTGTGTGTATGGAAACAGAGTAAAATACTGTTGGATGGGGGTGTATAAGGTGTCTATGGAAACAGAGTAACATACTGTTGGATGGGGTGTATAAGGTGTGTCTATGGAAACAGAGTAACATACTGTTGGATTTATAAGGTGTGTGTATGGGAAACAGAGTAACATACGTTGGATGGGGTGTATAAGGTGTGTCTATGGAAACAGAATAGCATACTGTTGGATGGGGGGTATAAGGTGTGTATGAAACAGAGTAACATACTGTTGGATGGGGTGTATAAGGTGTCTATGAAACAGAGTAACATACTGTTGGATGGGTGTATAAGGTGTCTATGGAAACAGAGTAACATACTGTTGGATGGGGTGTATAAGGTGTGTATGGAAACAGAGTAACATACTGTTGGATGGGGTGTATAAGGTGTGTCTATGGAAACAGAGTAACATACTGTTGGATGGGGTGTATAAAGGTGTGTCTATGAAACGAGAGTAACATACTGTTGGATGGTGTATAAGGTGTGTCTATGGAAACAGAGTAACATACTGTTGGATGGGGTGTATAAGGTGTGTATGGAAACAGAGTAACATACTGTTGGATGGGGTGTATAAGATGTGTCTATGGAAACAGAGTAACATACTGTTGGATGGGGGTGTATAAGATGTGTCTATGGAAACAGAGTAACATACTGTTGGATGGGGTGTATAAGGTGTCTATGGAAACAGAGTAACATACTGTTGGATGGGGGTGTATAAGGTGTCTATGGAAACAGAGTAACATACTGTTGGATGGGTGTATAAGGTGTGTCTATAGAAACAGAGTAACATACTGTTGGATGGGGTGTATAAGGTGTCTATGGAAACAGAGTAACATACTGTTGGATAGGGGTGTATAAGGTGTCTATGAAACAGAGTTACATACTGTTGGATTGGGGTGTATAAGGTGTGTCTATGGAAACAGAGTAACATACTGTTGGATGGGGTGTATAAGGTGTGTTCTATGGAAACAGAGTTACATACTGTTGGATGGGTGTATAAGGTGTGTATGGAAACAGAGTAACATACTGTTGGATGGGGTTTATAAGGTGTCTATGGAAACAGATTAACATACTGTTAGGGATGGGGTGTATAAGGTGTGTATGGAAACAGAGTAACATACTGTTGGATGGGGTGTATAAGGTGTGTCTATGGAAACAGAGTAACATACTGTTGGATGGGGTGTATAAGGTGTGTCTATGGAAACAGAGTTACATACTGTTGGATAGAATGTATAAGGTGTGTATGGAAACAGAGTAACATACTGTTGGATGGGGTGTATAAGGTGTGTGTATGGAAACAGAGTAACATACTGTTGGATGGGGTGTATAAGGTGTGTATGGAAACAGAGTAACATACTGTTGGATGGGGTGTATAAAGGTGTGTATGGAAACAGAGTAACATACTGTTGGATGGGGTGTATAAGGTGTGTGTATGGAAACAGAGTAACATACTGTTGGATGGGGCTGTATAAGGTGTCTATGGAAACAGAGTAACATACTGTTGGATGGGGTGTATAAGGTGTCTATGGAAACAGAGTAACATACTGTTGGATTGGGTGTATAAGGTGTGTCTATGGAAACAGAGTAACATACTGTTGGATGGGGTGTATAAGGTGTGTCTATGGAAACAGAGTAACATACTGTTGGATGGGGTGTATAAGGTGCTGTCTATGGAAACAGAGTAACATACTGTTGGATGGGGGTGTATAAGGTGTCTATGGAAACAGAGTAACATACTGTTGGATAGGGGTGTATAAGGTGTCTATGGAAACAGAGTAACATACTGTTGGATGGGGTGTATAAGGTGTGTCTATAGAAACAGAGTAACATACTGTTGGATGGGGTGTATAAGGTGTCTATGGAAACAGAGTAACATACTGTTGGATGGGGGTGTATAAGGTGTCTATGGAAACAGAGTTACATACTGTTGGATGGGGTGTATAAGGTGTGTCTATGGAAACAGAGTAACATACTGTTGGATGGGGTGTATAAGGTGTGTCTATGGAAACAGAGTTACATACTGTTGGATGGGGGTGTATAAGGTGTGTATGGAAACAGAGTAACATACTGTTGGATGGGGTTTTATAAGGTGTCTATGAAACAGATTAACATACTGTTAGATGGGGTGTATAAGGTGTGTATGGAAACAGAGTAACATACTGTTGGATGGGGTGTATAAGTTGTCTATGGAAACAGAGTTACATACTGTTGGATGGGGCTGTATAAGGTGTGTCTATGGAAACAGAGTAACATACTGTTGGATGGGGTGTATAAGGTGTGTCTATGGAAACAGAGTTACATACTGTTGGATGGGGTGTATAAGGTGTGTATGGAAACAGAGTAACATACTGTTGGATGGGGTGTATAAGGTGTGTGTATGGAAACAGAGTAACATACTGTTGGATGGGGTGTATAAGGTGTGTATGGAAACAGAGTAACATACTGTTGGATGGGGTGTATAAGGTGTGTGTATGGAAACAGAGTAACATACTGTTGGATGGGGTGTATAAGGTGTCTATGGAAACAGAGTAACATACTGTTGGATGGGGTGTATAAGGTGTGTGTATGGAAACAGAGTAACATACTGTTGGATGGGGTGTATAAGGTGTGTGTATGGAAACAGAGTAACATACTGTTGGATGGGGTGTATAAGGTGTGTCTATGGAAACAGAGTAACATACTGTTGGATGGGGTGTATAAGGTGTGTCTATGGAAACAGAGTAACATACTGTTGGATGGGGTGTATAAGGTGTGTCTATGGAAACAGAGTAACATACTGTTGGATGGGGGTGTATAAGGTGTGTATGGAAACAGAGTAACATACTGTTGGATGGGGTGTATAAGGTGTGTGTATGGAAACAGAGTAACATACTGTTGGATGGGGTGTATAAGGTGTCTATGGAAACAGAGTAACATACTGTTGGATGGGGTGTATAAGGTGTCTATGGAAACAGAGCAACATACTGTTGGATGGGGTGTATAAGGTGTGTCTATGGAAACAGAGTAACATACTGTTGGATGGGGTGTATAAGGTGTGTCTATGGAAACAGAGTAACATACTGTTGGATGGGGTGTATAAGGTGTGTCTATGGAAACAGAGTAACATACTGTTGGATGGGGTGTATAAGGTGTCTATGGAAACAGAGTAACATACTGTTGGATGGGGTGTATAAGGTGTCTATGGAAACAGAGTAACATACTGTTGGATGGGGTGTATAAGGTGTGTCTATAGAAACAGAGTAACATACTGTTGGATGGGGTGTATAAGGTGTCTATGGAAACAGAGTAACATACTGTTGGATGGGGTGTATAAGGTGTCTATGGAAACAGAGTTACATACTGTTGGATGGGGTGTATAAGGTGTGTCTATGGAAACAGAGTAACATACTGTTGGATGGGGTGTATAAGGTGTGTCTATGGAAACAGAGTTACATACTGTTGGATGGGGTGTATAAGGTGTGTATGGAAACAGAGTAACATACTGTTGGATGGGGTGTATAAGGTGTCTATGGAAACAGAGTAACATACTGTTGGATGGGGTGTATAAGGTGTGTATGGAAACAGAGTAACATACTGTTGGATGGGGTGTATAAGGTGTCTATGGAAACAGAGTTACATACTGTTGGATGGGGTGTATAAGGTGTGTCTATGGAAACAGAGTAACATACTGTTGGATGGGGTGTATAAGGTGTGTCTATGGAAACAGAGTAACATACTGTTGGATGGGGTGTATAAGGTGTGTCTATGGAAACAGAGTTACATACTGTTGGATGGGGTGTATAAGGTGTGTATGGAAACAGAGTAACATACTGTTGGATGGGGTGTATAAGGTGTCTATGGAAACAGAGTAACATACTGTTGGATGGGGTGTATAATGTGTGTATGGAAACAGAGTAACATACTGTTGGATGGGGGTGTATAAGGTGTGTGTATGGAAACAGAGTAACATACTGTTGGATGGGTGTATAAGGTGTCTATGGAAACAGAGTAACATACTGTTGGATGGGGTGTATAAGGTGTGTGTATGGAAACAGAGTAACATACTGTTGGATGGGGTGTATAAGGTGTGTATGGAAACAGAGTAACATACTGTTGGATGGGGTGTATAAGGTGTCTATGGAAACAGAGTAACATACTGTTGGATGGGGTGTATAAGGTGTGTGTATGGAAAACAGAGTAACATACTGTTGGATGGGGTGTATAAGTGTGTATGGAAACAGAGTAACATACTGTTGGATGGGGTGTATAAGGTGTCTATGGAAACAGAGTAACATACTGTTGGATGGGGTGTATAAGGTGTGTGTATGGAAACAGAGTAACATACTGTTGGATGGGTGTATAAGGTGTGTCTATGGAAACAGAGTAGCATACTGTTGGATGGGGTGTATAAGGTGTGTATGGAAACAGAGTAACATACTGTTGGATGGGGTGTATAAGGTGTCTATGGAAACAGAGTAACATACTGTTGGATGGGGTGTATAAGGTGTCTATGGAAACATAGTAACATACTGTTGGATGGGGTGTATAAGGTGTGTATGGAAACAGAGTAACATACTGTTGGATGGGGTGTATAAGGTGTGTCTATGGAAACAGAGTAACATACTGTTGGATGGGGTGTATAAGGTGTCTATGGAAACAGAGTAACATACTGTTGGATGGGGTGTATAAGGTGTGTCTATGGAAACAGAGTAACATACTGTTGGATGGGGTGTATAAGGTGTGTGTATGGAAACAGAGTTACATACTGTTGGATGGGGTGTATAAGGTGTGTCTATGGAAACAGAGTAACATACTGTTGGATGGGGTGTATAAGGTGTCTATGGAAACAGAGTAACATACTGTTGGATGGGGTGTATAAGGTGTCTATGGAAACAGAGTAACATACTGTTGGATGGGGTGTATAAGGTGTGTGTATGGAAACAGAGTAACATACTGTTGGATGGGGTGTATAAGGTGTGTCTATGGAAACAGAAAACATACTGTTGGATGGGGTGTATAAGGTGTGTATGGAAACAGAGTAACATACTGTTGGATAGGGTGTATAAGGTGTCTATGGAAACAGAGTAACATACTGTTGGATGGGGTGTATAAGGTGTGTGTATGGAAACAGAGTAACATACTGTTGGATGGGGTGTATAAGGTGTGTCTATGGAAACAGAGTTACATACTGTTGGATGGGGTGTATAAGGTGTGTCTATGGAAACAGAGTAACATACTGTTGGATGGGGTGTATAAGGTGTGTCTATGGAAACAGAGTAACATACTGTTGGATGGGGTGTATAAGGTGTGTCTATGGAAACAGAGTAACATACTGTTGGATGGGGTGTATAAGGTGTGTCTATGGAAACAGAGTAACATACTGTTGGATGGGGTGTATAAGGTGTGTATGGAAACAGAGTAACATACTGTTGGATGGGGTGTATAAGGTGTGTATGGAAACAGAGTAACATACTGTTGGATGGGGTGTATAAGGTGTGTGTATGGAAACAGAGTAACATACTGTTGGATGGGGGTGTATAAGGTGTGTCTATGGAAACAGAGTAACATACTGTTGGATGGGGTGTATAAGGTGTGTCTATGGAAACAGAGTAACATACTGTTGGATGGGGTGTATAAGGTGTGTCTATGGAAACAGAGTAACATACTGTTGGATGGGGTGTATAAGGTGTGTATGGAAACAGAGTAACATACTGTTGGATGGGGGTGTATAAGGTGTGTGTATGGAAACAGAGTAACATACTGTTGGATGGGGTGTATAAGGTGTCTATGGAAACAGAGTAACATACTGTTGGATGGGGTGTATAAGGTGTCTATGGAAACAGAGTAACATACTGTTGGATGGGGTGTATAAGGTGTGTCTATGGAAACAGAGTAACATACTGTTGGATGGGGTGTATAAGGTGTGTCTATGGAAACAGAGTAACATACTGTTGGATGGGGTGTATAAGGTGTGTCTATGGAAACAGAGTAACATACTGTTGGATGGGGTGTATAAGGTGTCTATGGAAACAGAGTAACATACTGTTGGATGGGGTGTATAAGGTGTCTATGGAAACAGAGTTACATACTGTTGGATGGGGTGTATAAGGTGTGTATGGAAACAGAGTAACATACTGTTGGATGGGGTGTATAAGGTGTCTATGGAAACAGAGTAACATACTGTTGGATGGGGTGTATAAGGTGTGTATGGAAACAGAGTAACATACTGTTGGATGGGGTGTATAAGGTGTCTATGGAAACAGAGTTACATACTGTTGGATGGGGTGTATAAGGTGTGTCTATGGGAAACAGAGTAACATACTGTTGGATGGGGTGTATAAGGTGTGTCTATGGAAACAGAGTTACATACTGTTGGATGGGGTGTATAAGGTGTGTATGGAAACAGAGTAACATACTGTTGGATGGGGGTGTATAAGGTGTGTGTATGGAAACAGAGTAACATACTGTTGGATGGGGTGTATAAGGTGTGTATGGAAACAGAGTAACATACTGTTGGATGGGGTGTATAAGGTGTGTGTATGGAAACAGAGTAACATACTGTTGGATGGGGTGTATAAGGTGTCTATGGAAACAGAGTAACATACTGTTGGATGGGGTGTATAAGGTGTGTGTATGGAAACAGAGTAACATACTGTTGGATGGGGTGTATAAGGTGTGTATGGAAACAGAGTAAAATACTGTTGGATGGGGTGTATAAGGTGTCTATGGAAACAGAGTAACATACTGTTGGATGGGGTGTATAAGGTGTGTCTATGGAAACAGAGTAACATACTGTTGGATGGGGTGTATAAGGTGTGTGTATGGAAACAGAGTAACATACTGTTGGATGGGGTGTATAAGGTGTGTCTATGGAAACAGAATAGCATACTGTTGGATGGGGTGTATAAGGTGTGTATGGAAACAGAGTAACATACTGTTGGATGGGGTGTATAAGGTGTCTATGGAAACAGAGTAACATACTGTTGGATGGGGTGTATAAGGTGTCTATGGAAACAGAGTAACATACTGTTGGATGGGGTGTATAAGGTGTGTATGGAAACAGAGTAACATACTGTTGGATGGGGTGTATAAGGTGTGTCTGGAAACAGAGTAACATACTGTTGGATGGGGTGTATAAGGTGTGTCTATGGAAACAGAGTAACATACTGTTGGATGGGGTGTATAAGGTGTGTCTATGGAAACAGAGTAACATACTGTTGGATGGGGTGTATAAGGTGTGTATGGAAACAGAGTAACATACTGTTGGATGGGGTGTATAAGGTGTGTGTATGGAAACAGAGTAACATACTGTTGGATGGGGTGTATAAGGTGTCTATGGAAACAGAGTAACATACTGTTGGATGGGGTGTATAAGGTGTCTATGGAAACAGAGTAACATACTGTTGGATGGGGTGTATAAGGTGTGTCTATGGAAACAGAGTAACATACTGTTGGATGGGGTGTATAAGGTGTGTCTATGGAAACAGAGTAACATACTGTTGGATGGGGTGTATAAGGTGTGTCTATGAAACAGAGTAACATACTGTTGGATGGGGTGTATAAGGTGTCTATGGAAACAGAGTAACATACTGTTGGATGGGGTGTATAAGGTGTCTATGGAAACAGAGTAACATACTGTTGGATGGGGTGTATAAGGTGTGTCTATAGAAACAGAGTAACATACTGTTGGATGGGGTGTATAAGGTGTCTATGGAAACAGAGTAACATACTGTTGGATGGGGGTGTATAAGGTGTCTATGGAAACAGAGTTACATACTGTTGGATGGGGTGTATAAGGTGTGTCTATGGAAACAGAGTAACATACTGTTGGATGGGGTGTATAAGGTGTGTCTATGGAAACAGAGTTACATACTGTTGGATGGGGTGTATAAGGTGTGTATGGAAACAGAGTAACATACTGTTGGATGGGGTTTATAAGGTGTCTATGAAACAGATTAACATACTGTTAGATGGGGTGTATAAGGTGTGTATGGAAACAGAGTAACATACTGTTGGATGGGGTGTATAAGGTGTGTCTATGGAAACAGAGTAACATACTGTTGGATGGGGTGTATAAGGTGTGTCTATGGAAACAGAGTTACATACTGTTGGATGGGGTGTATAAGGTGTGTATGGAAACAGAGTAACATACTGTTGGATGGGGTGTATAAGGTGTGTGTATGGAAACAGAGTAACATACTGTTGGATGGGGTGTATAAGGTGTGTGTATGGAAACAGAGTAACATACTGTTGGATGGGGTGTATAAGGTGTGTGTATGGAAACAGAGTAACATACTGTTGGATGGGGTGTATAAGGTGTCTATGGAAACAGAGTAACATACTGTTGGATGGGGTGTATAAGGTGTCTATGGAAACAGAGTAACATACTGTTGGATTGGGTGTATAAGGTGTGTCTATGGAAACAGAGTAACATACTGTTGGATGGGGTGTATAAGGTGTGTCTATGGAAACAGAGTAACATACTGTTGGATGGGGTGTATAAGGTGTGTCTATGGAAACAGAGTAACATACTGTTGGATGGGGTGTATAAGGTGTCTATGGAAACAGAGTAACATACTGTTGGATGGGGTGTATAAGGTGTCTATGGAAACAGAGTAACATACTGTTGGATGGGGTGTATAAGGTGTGTCTATAGAAACAGAGTAACATACTGTTGGATGGGGTGTATAAGGTGTCTATGGAAACAGAGTAACATACTGTTGGATGGGGTGTATAAAGGTGTCTATGGAAACAGAGTTACATACTGTTGGATGGGGTGTATAAGGTGTGTCTATGGAAACAGAGTAACATACTGTTGGATGGGGTGTATAAGGTGTGTCTATGGAAACAGAGTTACATACTGTTGGATGGGGTGTATAAGGTGTGTATGGAAACAGAGTAACATACTGTTGGATGGGGTTTATAAGGTGTCTATGGAAACAGATTAACATACTGTTAGATGGGGTGTATAAGGTGTGTATGGAAACAGAGTAACATACTGTTGGATGGGGTGTATAAGGTGTCTATGGAAACAGAGTTACATACTGTTGGATGGGGTGTATAAGGTGTGTCTATGGAAACAGAGTAACATACTGTTGGATGGGGTGTATAAGGTGTGTCTATGGAAACAGAGTTACATACTGTTGGATGGGGTGTATAAGGTGTGTATGGAAACAGAGTAACATACTGTTGGATGGGGTGTATAAGGTGTGTGTATGGAAACAGAGCAACATACTGTTGGATGGGGTGTATAAGGTGTGTATGGAAACAGAGTAACATACTGTTGGATGGGGTGTATAAGGTGTGTGTATGGAAACAGAGTAACATACTGTTGGATGGGGTGTATAAGGTGTCTATGGAAACAGAGTAACATACTGTTGGATGGGGTGTATAAGGTGTGTGTATGGAAACAGAGTAACATACTGTTGGATGGGGTGTATAAGGTGTGTATGGAAACAGAGTAACATACTGTTGGATGGGGTGTATAAGGTGTGTCTATGGAAACAGAGTAACATACTGTTGGATGGGGTGTATAAGGTGTGTCTATGGAAACAGAGTAACATACTGTTGGATGGGGTGTATAAGGTGTGTGTATGGAAACAGAGTAACATACTGTTGGATGGGTGTATAAGGTGTGTCTATGGAAACAGAATAGCATACTGTTGGATGGGGTGTATAAGGTGTGTATGGAAACAGAGTAACATACTGTTGGATGGGGTGTATAAGGTGTCTATGGAAACAGAGTAACATACTGTTGGATGGGGTGTATAAGGTGTGTATGGAAACAGAGTAACATACTGTTGGATGGGGTGTATAAGGTGTGTATGGAAACAGAGTAACATACTGTTGGATGGGGGTGTATAAGGTGTGTCTATGGAAACAGAGTAACATACTGTTGGATGGGGTGTATAAGGTGTCTATGGAAACAGAGTAACATACTGTTGGATGGGGTGTATAAGGTGTGTCTATGGAAACAGAGTAACATACTGTTGGATGGGGTGTATAAGGTGTGTGTATGGAAACAGAGTTACATACTGTTGGATGGGGTGTATAAGGTGTGTCTATGGAAACAGAGTAACATACTGTTGGATGGGGTGTATAAGGTGTCTATGGAAACAGAGTAACATACTGTTGGATGGGGTGTATAAGGTGTCTATGGAAACAGAGTAACATACTGTTGGATGGGGTGTATAAGGTGTGTGTATGGAAACAGAGTAACATACTGTTGGATGGGGTGTATAAGGTGTGTCTATGGAAACAGAGTAACATACTGTTGGATGGGGTGTATAAGGTGTGTATGGAAACAGAGTAACATACTGTTGGATGGGGTGTATAAGGTGTGTCTATGGAAACAGAGTAACATACTGTTGGATGGGGTGTATAAGGTGTGTCTATGGAAACAGAGTAACATACTGTTGGATGGGGTGTATAAGGTGTGTATGGAAACAGAGTAACATACTGTTGGATGGGGTGTATAAGGTGTATATGGAAACAGAGTTACATACTGTTGGATGGGGTGTATAAGGTGTGTGTATGGAAACAGAGTAACATACTGTTGGATGGGGTGTATAAGGTGTGTGTATGGAAACAGAGTAACATACTGTTGGATGGGGTGTATAAGGTGTGTCTATGGAAACAGAGTAGCATACTGTTGGATGGGGTGTATAAGGTGTGTATGGAAACAGAGTAACATACTGTTGGATGGGGTGTATAAGGTGTGTGTGTATGGAAACAGAGTAACATACTGTTGGATGGGGTGTATAAGGTGTGTATGGAAACAGAGTAACATACTGTTGGATGGGGTGTATAAGGTGTGTGTATGGAAACAGAGTAACATACTGTTGGATGGGGTGTATAAGGTGTGTGTATGGAAACAGAGTAACATACTGTTGGATGGGTGTATAAGGTGTCTATGGAAACAGAGTAACATACTGTTGGATGGGGTGTATAAGGTGTCTATGGAAACAGAGTAACATACTGTTGGATGGGGTGTATAAGGTGTGTCTATGGAAACAGAGTAACATACTGTTGGATGGGGTGTATAAGGTGTGTCTATGGAAACAGAGTAACATACTGTTGGATGGGGTGTATAAGGTGTGTCTATGGAAACAGAGTAACATACTGTTGGATGGGGTGTATAAGGTGTCTATGGAAACAGAGTAACATACTGTTGGATGGGGTGTATAAGGTGTCTATGGAAACAGAGTAACATACTGTTGGATGGGGTGTATAAGGTGTGTCTATAGAAACAGAGTAACATACTGTTGGATGGGGTGTATAAGGTGTCTATGGAAACAGAGTAACATACTGTTGGATGGGGTGTATAAGGTGTCTATGGAAACAGAGTTACATACTGTTGGATGGGGTGTATAAGGTGTGTCTATGGAAACAGAGTAACATACTGTTGGATGGGGTGTATAAGGTGTGTCTATGGAAACAGAGTTACATACTGTTGGATGGGTGTATAAGGTGTGTATGGAAACAGAGTAACATACTGTTGGATGGGGTTTATAAGGTGTCTATGGAAACAGATTAACATACTGTTAGATGGGGTGTATAAGGTGTGTATGGAAACAGAGTAACATACTGTTGGATGGGGTGTATAAGGTGTCTATGGAAACAGAGTTACATACTGTTGGATGGGGGTGTATAAGGTGTGTCTATGGAAACAGAGTAACATACTGTTGGATGGGGTGTATAAGGTGTGTCTATGGAAACAGAGTTACATACTGTTGGATGGGGTGTATAAGGTGTGTATGGAAACAGAGTAACATACTGTTGGATGGGGTGTATAAGGTGTCTATGGAAACAGAGTTACATACTGTTGGATGGGGTGTATAAGGTGTGTCTATGGAAACAGAGTAACATACTGTTGGATGGGGTGTATAAGGTGTGTCTATGGAAACAGAGTTACATACTGTTGGATGGGTGTATAAGGTGTGTATGGAAACAGAGTAACATACTGTTGGATGGGGTGTATAAGGTGTGTGTATGGAAACAGAGTAACATACTGTTGGATGGGTGTATAATGTGTGTATGGAAACAGAGTAACATACTGTTGGATGGGGTGTATAAGGGTGTGTATGGAAACAGAGTAACATACTGTTGGATGGGGTGTATAAGTGTGTGTATGGAAACAGAGTAACATACTGTTGGATGGGGTGTATAAGGTGTGTGTATGGAAACAGAGTAACATACTGTTGGATGGGGTGTATAAGGTGTGTATGGAAACAGAGTAACATACTGTTGGATGGGGTGTATAAGGTGTCTATGGAAACAGAGTAACATACTGTTGGATGGGGTGTATAAGGTGTGTCTATGGAAACAGAGTAACATACTGTTGGATGGGGTGTATAAGGTGTGTGTATGGAAACAGAGTAACATACTGTTGGATGGGGTGTATAAGGTGTGTCTATGGAAACAGAATAGCATACTGTTGGATGGGGTGTATAAGGTGTGTATGGAAACAGAGTAACATACTGTTGGATGGGGTGTATAAGGTGTCTATGGAAACAGAGTAACATACTGTTGGATGGGGTGTATAAGGTGTGTATGGAAACAGAGTAACATACTGTTGGATGGGGTGTGTATAAGGTGTGTATGGAAACAGAGTAACATACTGTTGGATGGGGTGTATAAGGTGTGTCTATGGAAACAGAGTAACATACTGTTGGATGGGGTGTATAAGGTGTCTATGGAAACAGAGTAACATACTGTTGGATGGGGTGTATAAGGTGTGTCTATGGAAACAGAGTAACATACTGTTGGATGGGGTGTATAAGGTGTGTGTATGGAAACAGAGTTACATACTGTTGGATGGGGTGTATAAGGTGTGTCTATGGAAACAGAGTAACATACTGTTGGATGGGGTGTATAAGGTGTCTATGGAAACAGAGTAACATACTGTTGGATGGGGTGTATAAGGTGTCTATGGAAACAGAGTAACATACTGTTGGATGGGGTGTATAAGGTGTGTGTATGGAAACAGAGTAACATACTGTTGGATGGGTGTGTATAAGGTGTGTCTATGGAAACAGAGTAACATACTGTTGGATGGGGTGTATAAGGTGTGTATGGAAACAGAGTAACATACTGTTGGATGGGGTGTATAAGGTGTGTCTATGGAAACAGAGTAACATACTGTTGGATGGGGTGTATAAGGTGTGTCTATGGAAACAGAGTAACATACTGTTGGATGGGGTGTATACAGTGGGGAAAAAAAGTATTTAGTCAGCCACCAATTGTGCAAGTTCTCCCACTTAAAAAGATGAGAGGCCTGTAATTTTCATCATAGGTACACGTCAACTATGACAGACAAAATGAGAAAAAAAAATCCAGAAAATCACATTGTAGTATTTTTTATGAATTTATTTGCAAATTATGGTGGAAAATAAGTATTTGGTCAATAACAAAAGTTTCTCAATACTTTGTTATATACCCTTTGTTGGCAATGACACAGGTCAAACGTTTTCTGTAAGTCTTCACAAGGTTTTCACACACTGTTGCTGGTATTTTGGCCCATTCCTCCATGCAGATCTCCTCTAGAGCAGTGAGGTTTTGGGGCTGTCGCTGGAAGCAACACAGACTTTCAACTCCCTCCAAAGATTTTCTATGGGGTTGAGATCAGGAGACTGGCTAGGCCACTCCAGGACCTTGAAATGCTTCTTACAAGCCACTCCTTCATTGCCCGGGCGGTGTGTTTGGGATCATTGTCATGCTGAAAGACCCAGCCACGTTTCATCTTCAATGCCCTTGCTGATGGAAGGAGGTTTTCACTCAAAATCTCCACGATACATGGCCCCATTCATTCGTTCCTTTACACGGATCAGTCGTCCTGGTCCCTTTGCAGAAAAAACAGCCCCAAAGCATGATGTTTCCACCCCCATACTTCACAGTAGGTATGGTGTTCTTTGGATGCAACTCAGCATTCTTTGTCCTCCAAACACGACGAGTTGAGTTTTTACCAAAAAGTTCTATTTTGGTTTCATCTGACCATATGACATTCTCCCAATCCTCTTCTGGATCATCCAAATGCACTCTAGCAAACTTCAGACAGGCCTGGACATGTACTGGCTTAAGCAGGCGGACACGTCTTGCACTGCAGGATTTGAGTCCCTGGCGGCGTAGTGTGTTACTGATGGTAGGCTTTGTTACTTTGGTCCCAGCACTCTGCAGGTCATTCACTAGGTCCCCCCGTGTGGTTCTGGGATTTTGCTCACCGTTCTTGTGATCATTTTGACCCTACGGGGTGAGATCTTGCGTGGAGCCCCCAGATCGAGGGAGATTATCAGTGGTCTTGTATGTCTTCCATTTCCTAATAATTGCTCCCACAGTTGATTTCTTCAAACCAAGCTGCTTACCTATTGCAGATTCAGTCTTCCCAGCCTGGTGCAGGTCTACAATTTTGTTTCTGGTGTCCTTTGTCAGCTCTTTGGTCTTGGCCATAGTGGAGTTTGGAGTGTGACTGTTTGAGGTTGTGGACAGGTGTCTTTTATACTGATAACAAGTTCAAACAGATGCCATTAATACAGGTAACGAGGTGGAGGACAGAGGAGCCTCTTAAAGAAGAAGTTACAGGTCTGTGAGAGCCAGAAATCTTGCTTGTTTGTAGGTGACCAAATACTTATTTTCCACCATAATTTGCTAATAAATTCATAAAAAATCCTACAATGTGATTTTCTGGATTTTTTTTTCTCAATTTGTCTTTCATAGTTGACGTGTACCTATGATGAAAATTACAGGCCTCTCTCATCTTTTTAAGTGGGAGAACTTGCACAAATAGTGGCTGACTAAATACTTTTTTTCCCCACTGTAAGGTGTGTATGGAAACAGAGTAACATACTGTTGGATGGGGTGTATAAGGTGTATATGGAAACAGAGTTACATACTGTTGGATGGGGTGTATAAGGTGTGTATGGAAACAGAGTAACATACTGTTGGATGGGGTGTATAAGGTGTGTGTATGGAAACAGAGTAACATACTGTTGGATGGGGTGTATAAGGTGTGTCTATGGAAACAGAGTAGCATACTGTTGGATGGGGTGTATAAGGTGTGTATGGAAACAGAGTAACATACTGTTGGATGGGGTGTATAAGGTGTGTATGGAAACAGAGTAACATACTGTTGGATGGGGTGTATAAGGTGTATATGGAAACAGAGTTACATACTGTTGGATGGGGTGTATAAGGTGTGTATGGAAACAGAGTAACATACTGTTGGATGGGGTGTATAAGGTGTGTGTATGGAAACAGAGTAACATACTGTTGGATGGGGTGTATAAGGTGTGTCTATGGAAACAGAGTAGCATACTGTTGGATGGGGTGTATAAGGTGTGTATGGAAACAGAGTAACATACTGTTGGATGGGGTGTATAAGGTGTCTATGGAAACAGAGTAACATACTGTTGGATGGGGTGTATAAGGTGTCTATGGAAACAGAGTAACATACTGTTGGATGGGGTGTATAAGGTGTCTATGGAAACAGAGTAACATACTGTTGGATGGGGTGTATAAGGTGTGTGTATGGAAACAGAGTAACATACTGTTGGATGGGGTGTATAAGGTGTGTCTATGGAAACAGAGTAACATACTGTTGGATGGGGTGTATAAGGTGTGTATGGAAACAGAGTAACATACTGTTGGATGGGGTGTATAAGGTGTCTATGGAAACAGAGTAACATACTGTTGGATGGGGTGTATAAGGTGTGTATGGAAACAGAGTAACATACTGTTGGATGGGTGTATAAGGTGTGTCTATGGAAACAGAGTAACATACTGTTGGATGGGGTGTATAAGGTGTGTCTATAGAAACAGAGTAACATACTGTTGGATGGGGTGTATAAGGTGTCTATGGAAACAGAGTAACATACTGTTGGATGGGGTGTATAAGGTGTGTATGGAAACAGAGTAACATACTGTTGGATGGGGTGTATAAGGTGTGTCTATGGAAACAGAGTAACATACTGTTGGATGGGGTGTATAAGGTGTGTGTATGGAAACAGAGTAACATACTGTTGGATGGGGTGTATAAGGTGTGTATGGAAACAGAGTAACATACTGTTGGATGGGGTGTATAAGGTGTGTCTATGGAAACAGAGTAACATACTGTTGGATGGGGTGTATAAGGTGTGTGTATGGAAACAGAGTAACATACTGTTGGATGGGGTGTATAAGGTGTGTATGGAAACAGAGTAACATACTGTTGGATGGGGTGTATAAGGTGTGTCTATGGAAACAGAATAACATACTGTTGGATGGGGGTGTATAAGGTGTGTCTATGGAAACAGAGTAACATACTGTTGGATGGGGTGTATAAGGTGTGTATGGAAACAGAGTAACATACTGTTGGATGGGGGTGTATAAGGTGTGTCTATGGAAACAGAGTAACATACTGTTGGATGGGGGTGTATAAGGTGTGTGTATGGAAACAGAGTAACATACTGTTGGATGGGGTGTATAAGGTGTGTCTATGGAAACAGAGTAACATACTGTTGGATGGGGTGTATAAGGTGTGTCTATGGAAACAGAGTAACATACTGTTGGATGGGGTGTATAAGGTGTGTCTATGGAAACAGAGTAACATACTGTTGGATGGGGTGTATAAGTGTGTGTATGGAACAGAGTAACATACTGTTGGATGGGGTGTATAAGGTGTGTATGGAAACAGAGTAACATACTGTTGGATGGGGTGTATAAGGTGTGTGTATGGAAACAGAGTAACATACTGTTGGATGGGGTGTATAAGGTGTGTATGGAAACAGAGTAACATACTGTTGGATGGGGTGTATAAGGTGTCTATGGAAACAGAGTAACATACTGTTGGATGGGGGTGTATAAGGTGTGTATGGAAACAGAGTAACATACTGTTGGATGGGGTGTATAAGGTGTCTATGGAAACAGAGTAACATACTGTTGGATGGGGTGTATAAGGTGTGTGTATGGAAACAGAGTAACATACTGTTGGATGGGGTGTATAAGGTGTGTATGGAAACAGAGTAACATACTGTTGGATGGGGTGTATAAGGTGTGTGTATGGAAACAGAGTAACATACTGTTGGATGGGGTGTATAAGGTATGTCTATGGAAACAGAGTAACATACTGTTGGATGGGGGTGTATAAGGTGTCTATGGAAACAGAGTAACATACTGTTGGATGGGGTGTATAAGGTGTGTATGGAAACAGAGTAACATACTGTTGGATGGGGGTGTATAAGGTGTCTATGGAAACAGAGTAACATACTGTTGGATGGGGTGTATAAGGTGTCTATGGAAACAGAGTAACATACTGTTGGATGGGGTGTATAAGGTGTGTATGAAACAGAGTAACATACTGTTGGATGGGGTGTATAAGGTGTCTATGGAAACAGAGTAACATACTGTTGGATGGGGTGTATAAGGTGTCTATGGAAACAGAGTAACATACTGTTGGATGGGGTGTATATGTGTCTATGGAAACAGAGTAACATACTGTTGGATGGGGTGTATAAGGTGTGTATGGAAACAGAGTAACATACTGTTGGATGGGGTGTATAAGGTGTGCAGGAAACAGAGTAACATACTGTTGGATGGGGTGTATAAGGTGTCTATGGAAACAGAGTAACATACTGTTGGATGGGGGTGTATAAGGTGTGTATGGAAACAGAGTAACATACTGTTGGATGGGGTGTATAAGGTGTCTATGGAAACAGAGTAACATACTGTTGGATGGGGTGTATAAGGTGTGTATGGAAACAGAGTAACATACTGTTGGATGGGGTGTATAAGGTGTCTATGGAAACAGAGTAACATACTGTTGGATGGGGGTGTATAAGGTGTCTATGGAAACAGAGTAACATACTGTTGGATGGGGGTGTATAAGGTGTCTATGGAAACAGAGTAACATACTGTTGGATGGGGTGTAAAGGTGGGTATGGAAACAGAGTAACATACTGTTGGATGGGGTGTATAAGGTGTCTATGGAAACAGAGTAACATACTGTTGGATGGGGTGTATAAGGTGTCTATGGAAACAGAGTAACATACTGTTGGATGGGGTGTATAAGGTGTCTATGGAAACAGAGTAACATACTGTTGGATGGGGTGTATAAGGTGTGTCTGGAAACAGAGTAACATACTGTTGGATGGGGTGTATAAGGTGTCTATGGAAACAGAGTAACATACTGTTGGATGGGGTGTATAAGTGTGTATGGAAACAGAGTAACATACTGTTGGATGGGGTGTATAAGGTGTCTATGGAAACAGAGTAACATACTGTTGGATGGGGTGTATAAGGTGTGTCTATGGAAACAGAGTAACATACTGTTGGATGGGGTGTATAAGGTGTGTCTATGGAAACAGAGTAACATACTGTTGGATGGGGTGTATAAGGTGTGTATGGAAACAGAGTAACATACTGTTGGATGGGGGTGTATAAGGTGTCTATGGAAACAGAGTAACATACTGTTGGATGGGGTGTATAAGGTGTGTCTATGGAAACAGAGTAACATACTGTTGGATGGGGTGTATAAGTGTGTATGGAAACAGAGTAACATACTGTTGGATGGGGTGTATAAGGTGTGTATGGAAACAGAGTAACATACTGTTGGATGGGGTGTATAAGGTGTCTATGGAAACAGAGTAACATACTGTTGGATGGGGTGTATAAGGTGTGTCTATGGAAACAGAGTTACATACTGTTTGATGGGGTGTATAAGGTGTGTATGGAAACAGAGTAACATACTGTTGGATGGGGTGTATAAGGTGTCTATGGAAACAGAGTAACATACTGTTGGATGGGGTGTATAAGGTGTCTATGGAAACAGAGTAACATACTGTTGGATGCGCTGTATGGGCGTAGGAGCAGGTCCTCAGTTTAACGTTGTGGAACTCAGGTCTGGACTCCTGGAGCTTCTTGAACCTTCTAAAGGCCTTGTTCTTCTTTACCTGGAGCTGAGGACGGAGAAGAGAGACCCCACATTTAATATCACGTCTCCCGGAGACCCCCACTAACAGAGGAGACCGAAGAGTTTGACAGAGATGACTCAGAACAGAATTTGAACGTGCCACAGGACTGTCAGTTTCTAAAACCAAGTGCATGTCAACTCCCTCCAACTGGGATCAGCTGCTGTGAAAACATCAAACACTTCTGAAAGCGCCATCCAGAACTACTATCTGATACTTCTGAAAGCGCCATCCAGAACTACTATCTGATACTTCTGAAAGCGCCATCCAGAACTACTATCTGCTACTTCTGAAAGTGCCATCCAGAACTACTATCTGCTACTTCTGAAAGCGCCATCCAGAACTACTATCTGCTACTTCTGAAAGCGCCATCCAGAACTACTATCTGCTACTTCTGAAAGCGCCATCCAGAACTACTATATGCTACTTCTGAAAGCGCCATCCAGAACTACTATCTGCTACTTCTGAAAGCGCCATCCAGAACTACTATCTGCTACTTCTGAAAGCGCCATCCAGAACTACTATCTGCTACTTCTGAAAGCGCCATCCAGAACTACTATCTGCTACTTCTGAAAGCGCCATCCAGAACTACTATCTGCTACTTCTGAAAGCGCCATCCAGAACTACTATCTGCTACTTCTGGAAAGCGCCATCCAGAACTACTATCTGCTACTTCTGAAAGCGCCATCCAGAACTACTATCTGCTACTTCTGAAAGCGCCATCCAGAACTACTATCTGCTACTTCTGAAAGCGCCATCCAGAACTACTATCTGCAATTGATAGAATCCCGGCCTAAGACTGTTTTTTTTACGGCAGCCTGTCTCATCATACATATCTCCATCTCTCTACTAATGACAGCTACCTGCCCCCACCAGACATATTTACCCTGCCCCCACCCCAATAGACATTTATTATCCTGTCTCTCTCCCCTGCCTTCCTACCCCCTCCCATTCTGTTGCTCCCCCAATGGACATTAACCCTACCCCCTCCCCAATGGACATTAACCCTCCCCCCTCCCCAATGGACATTAACCCTCCCCTCTCCCCCAATGGACATTAACCCTCCCCCCTCCCCAACGGACATTAACCCTACCCCCAATGGACATTAACCCTCCCCCCCTCCCCAAAGGACATTAACCCTACCCCTCCCCAACGGACATTAACCTCCCCCTCCCCCAATGGACATAAACCCTCCCCCCTCCCCCAAGGGACATTAACCCTCCCCCTCCCCCAAAGGACATAAACCCCTCCCCCTCTCCCAACAGACATTAACCCTCCCCCCTCTCCAACGGACTTAACCCTCCCCCCCCCCAATGGACATTAACCCTCCCCCTCCCCAATGGACATTAACCCTCCCCCTCCCCAATGGACATTAACCCTCCCCCTCCCCAATGGACATTAACCCTACCCCCCTCCCCACAGACATTAACCCTACCCCCTCCCCAATGGACATTAACCTCCCCTCCCCAATGGACATTAACCCTCCCCCTCCCCAATGGACATTAACCCTCCCCCCCCCCCAATGGACATTAACCCTCCCCCCTCCCCCAATGGACATTAACCCTCCCCCCTCCCCACGGACATTAACCCTCCCCCCTCCCCAATGGACATTAACCCCACCCCCCCCCAGTGGACATTAACCCTCCCCCCTCCCCAACGGACATAACCCTCCCCTCCCCAATGGACATTAACCCTCCCCCTCCCCAATGGGACATTAACCCTCCCCCTCCCCAATGGACATTAACCCTCCCCCTCCCCAATGGACATTAACCCCACCCCCTCCCCAATGGACATTAACCCTCCCCCTCCCCAATGGACATTAACCCTCCCCCCTCCCCAATGGACATTAACCCTACCCCCTCCCCAATGGACATTAACCCTCCCCCCTCCCCAATGGACATTAACCCTCCCCCCTCCCCAATGGACATTAACCCTCCCCCTCCCCAATGGACATTAACCCCCCCTCCCCCAATGGACATAAACCCTCCCCCTCCCCAATGGACATTAACCCTCCCCAATGGACATTAACCCTCCCCCCTCCCCAAAGGACATAAACCCTCCCCCTCCCCAATGGACATTAACCCTCCCCCTCCCCAACGGACATTAACCCTCCCCCCCCCAATGGACATAACCCTACCCCCTCCCCAATGGACATTAACCCTCCCCCCTCCCCAATGGACATTAACCCTACCCCCCTTCCCCAATGGACATTAACCCTCCCTCCCCAATGGACATTAACCCTCCCCCTCCCCAATGGACATTAACCCTCCCCCCTCCCCAATGGACATAAACCCTCCCCCTCCCCAATGGACATTAACCCTCCCCAATGGACATTAACCCTCCCCCCCCTCCCCCAAAGGACATAAACCCTCCCCCTCCCCAGCTGGACATTAACCCTCCCCCCTCCCCAATGGACATTAACCCTCCCCCTCCCCAATGGACATTAACCCTCCCCCTCCCCAACGGACATTAACCCTCCCCCTCCCCAATGGACATTAACCCTCCCTCCCCAAAGGACATTAACCCTCCCCTCCCCAATGGACATTAACTCTCCCCCCTCCCCAATGGACATTAACCCTCCCCCCTCCCCAATGGACATTAACCCTCCCCCCCTCCCCACCATGGACATTAACCCTCCCCCCTCCCCAATGGACATTAACCCTCCCCCTCCCCAATGGACATTAACCCTCCCCTCCCCAATGGACATTAACCCTCCCCCCTCCCCTGTCGCGGTCTGTGTGGACGTGTCGCGGTCGGTCTGTGTAATCAAATCAAATTTTATTGGCCACATGCGCCGAATACAACAGGTGCAGACATTACAGTGAAATGCTTACTTACAGCCCTTAACCAACAGTGCATTTATTTTTAACAAAAAATAAAACAACAACAAAAAAAGTGTTGAGAAAAAAAGAGCACAAGTCAAATAAAGTGACAGTAGGGAGGCTATATATACAGGGGGGTACCGTTGCAGAGTCAATGCACGGGGGCACCGGCTAGTTGAGGTAATTGAGGTAATATGTACATGTGGGTAGAGTTAAAGTGACTATGCATAAATAATTAACAGAGTAGCAGCAGCGTAAAAGGATGGGGTGGGGGGGGCAGTACAAGTAGTCCGGGTAGCCATGATTAGCTGTTCAGGAGTCTTATGGCTTTGGGGGTAGAAGCTGTTGAGAAGTATTTTGGACCTAGACTTGGCACTCCGGTACCGCTTGCCGTGCAGTAGCAGAGAGAACAGTCTATGACTAGGGTGGCTGGAGTCTGACAATTTTTAGGGCCTTCCTCTGACACCGCCTGGTATAGAGGTCCTGGATGGCAGGAAGCTTTGCCCCAGTGATGTACTGGGTCGTACACACTACCCTCTGTAGTGCCTTGCGGTCGGAGGCCAAGCAGTTGCCATACCAGGCGGTGATGCAACCAGTCAGGATGCTCTCGATGGTGCAGCTGTAGAATTTTTTGAGGATCTGATGACCCATGCCAAATCTTTTCAGTCTCCTGAGGGAGAATAGGCTTTGTCGCGCCCTCTTCACGACTGGCTTGGTGTGTTTGGACCATGATAGTTTGTTGGTGATGTGGACACCAAGGAACTTGAAGCTCTCAACCTGTTCCACTACAGCCCCGTCGATGAGAATGGGGGCATGCTCAGTCCTCTTTTTTTTCCTGTAGTCCACAATCATCTCCTTTGTCTTGGTCACGTTGAGGGAGAGGTTGTTGTCCTGGCACCACACGGCCAGGTCTCTGACCTCCTCCCTATAGGCACACTTCGTCGGTGATCAGGCCTACCACTGTTGTGTCGTCGGCAAACTTAATGATGGTGTTGGAGTCGTGCCTGGCCATGCAGTCATGGGTGAACAGGGAGTACAGGAGGGGACTGAGCACGCACCCCTGAGGGGCCCCCGTGTTGAGGATCAGTGTGGCAGATGTGTTGTTACCTACCCTTACCACCTGGGGGCGGCCCGTCAGGAAGTCCAGGATCCAGTTGCAGAGGGAGGTGTTTAGTCCCAGGATCCTTAGCTTAGTGATGAGCTTTGAGGGCACTATGGTGTTGAATGCTGAGCTGTAGTCAATGAATAGCATTCTCACGTAGGTGTTCCTCTTGTCCACGCCACAGAAACACTGCTGCTACTCTGTTAATTATTTATGCATAGTCACTTTAACTCTACCCACATGTACATATTACTTCAACTACCTCAACTAGCCACATTGACTCTCCCCGACGCCACAGAAACACCAAATCACCTTTATGTCAGTCATTATATCTCTGGGCTGGCAGTCAGGGTGGAGGGGGAGGTGAGTGTGACTGACAGCGTGCGTGTTTGTGCGTGAGCGCGCTCTCATTAAATATGCATGGGTAAATCATGTCAACATGAGTAAGTGTCAACATTACGACAGCAGAAATAGTCGAACGTCAGCCATCAAACACAGCAAGGCTGGCTGTTGTATGGCCCTAGAGAACACCGACAGAATCATGGAATCCAGACATTCAAAACGGAATTCAACAATATTCAAAGACCTATTGAACTTAGTAGTAGGAAATGCATAGAAATCTGACCTAGTGAATAATAAAACATGAACAAAATGCATCAGTGATTGGTATTTCACGCAGCTTTGTGAAACGGCACTCGCTGTTGTGTTGTGTTGTGTTGTGTTGTGTTGTGTTGTGTTGTGTTGTGTTGTGTTGTGTTGTGTTGTGTTGTGTTGTGTTGTGTTGTGTTGTGTTGTGTTGTGTTGTGTTGATGTTGTGTTGTGCTGTGTATGTTGTGTTATGATGTTGTGTTGTGCTGTATGTGTGTTGTGCTTGTGTTATGTTGTGTTGTGTTGTGTTGTGTTAGTTGTGTTGTATAGTGTTGTGTTGTGTTGTGTTGTGTTGTGTTAGGTTGTGCTGTGTTGTGTTGTGTTGTGTTAGTGTTGTGTTGTGTTGTGTTGTGCTGTGTTAGTGTTATGTGTTGTGTTGTGTTGTGTTGTGTTGTGTTGTGTTGTGTTGTGTTGTGTTGTGTTGTGTTGTGTTAGAGGTCAGTGTGTTGTGTTGTGTTGTGTTGTGTTAGAGTTGTGTTGTGTTGTGTTGTGTTGTGTTTTTGTGTTGTGTTGTGTTGTGTTGTGTTGTTGTGTTGTGTTGTGTTGTGTTGTGTTGTGGTGTGTTGTGTTCACGCATGTCTCCACTTTGTGTAGCCGTTAGCGACGATGCTAATGATGATAACCGTTTTCTGATCGAGCTGGAAAGGCTTTCCCAAAAACCTTCTCAATTAAAATGTTCTCTACAAAGCAGCCTATGCTTACATGGCAGAGTGATGTCGTGATTATTTGCATCAATCCAGTGGCCAGTTGTTTTGCAAACTCCGCAATCACATGACCACTACAGCAACACGGTCCGTGCTATCCGGGATCCTTGGGACCTCCTTACCCCATTGAAGTTCAAATGTAAAATGGTTAGGGTAAGGGTTATGGTTAGGGTTATGGTAAGGGTTATGGTTAGGGTTATGGTTAGGGTTATGGTTAGGGTAAGGGTTATGGTAAGGGTAAGGGTTATGGTTAGGGTTATGGTTAGGGTAAGGGTTATGGTTAGGGTTATGGTAAGGGTTATGGTTAGGGTAAGGGTTATGGTTAGGGTAAGGGTTATGGTTAGGGTAAGGGTTATGGTTAGGGTTATGGTTAGGGTAAGGGTTATGGTTAGGGTAAGGGTTATGGTTAGGGTAAGGGTTATGGTTAGTGGTTAGGGTAAGGGTTATGGTTAGGTTAAGGGTTATGGTTACAGTTTAAGGTATCCCCTATAGCACTGACCACAGCAACACCTCTTAACCAAACAACTATTTCTGGTCAACACTCGCATTAAAGGGTAACTTGTATGTCGCTTTGGATAAAAGTGTCTGCTAAATGGCATATTATTATTATTATTATTACACCCAAAAATCAAAATCTCTTACATTTTTCTGACCTAAAAATGGTCTCCTGATGTGGTTTAAACATTGTTGTGGACTTAGAATATCCAATTGAGTTGTTTCTCTATTTAAAAAGTGTGATTTTGAGCCAAAAACCTGGAAAAAAAGGAAACCTTGAAAAACTAAAAACAGAATTGTGTGTTTACACTAAGTCGTGCCGGGGTGAAGGGGTGTGTGTGTGTGTTTACACTGAGAGTCCTCCCTACCAGGGTAGGTGTGTGTGTGTGTATTTACACTGAGAGTCCTCCCTACCAGGGTAGGTGTGTGTGTGTGTGTGTGTGTGTGTGTGTGTGTGTGTGTATTTACACTGAGAGTCCTCCCTACCAGGGTAAGTGTGTGTGTGTGTATTTACACTGAGAGTCCTCCCTACCAGGGTAGGTGTGTGTGTGTGTGTATTTACACTGAGAGTCCTCCCTACCAGGTAGGTGTGTATGTGTGTATTTACACTGAGAGTCCTCCCTACCAGGGTAGGTGTGTGTGTGTGTGTGTGTGTGTATTTACACTGAGAGTCCTCCCTACCAGGGTAGGTGTGTATGTGTGTATTTACACTGAGAGTCCTCCCTACCAGGGTAGGTGTGTGTGTGTGTGTGTGTGTGTATTTACACTGAGAGTCCTCCCTACCAGGGTAGGGGTGTGTGTGTATTTACACTGAGAGTCCTCCCTACCAGGGTAGGTGTGTATGTGTGTATTTACACTGAAGTCCTCCCTACCAGGGAGGGGTGTGTGTGTGTGTGTATTTACACTGAGAGTCCTCCCTACCAGGGTAGGGGTGTGTGTGTGTATTTACACTGAGAGTCCTCCCTACCAGGGTAGGGGTGTATGTGTGTATTTACACTGAGAGTCCTCCCTACCAGGGTAGGTGTGTATGTGTGTGTATTTACACTGAGAGTCCTCCCTACCAGGGTAGGTGTGTATGTGTGTGTATTTACACTGAGAGTCCTCCCTACCAGGGTAGGTGTGTGTGTGTGTGTGTGTATTTACACTGAGAGTCCTCCCTACCAGGGTAGGGGTGTGTCTCCCCCTCTCTCTCGCTCTCTCTCCCCCTCTCTCTCTCTCTCTCTACATCACAACTCTATCCCATAGAATACTGAACACACCGATGTGAAGGTGTCCTGCTACAGCTGCTGAATCATTAGGATGATGATGATGATCTCAGTGTGAGAGGACTGGCTGTAAATCATTAGGATGATGATGATCTCAATGTGAGAGGACTGGCTGTAAGTAATTAGGATGATGATGATCTCAGTGTGAGAGGACTGGCTGTAAATCATTATGATGATGATGATCTCAATGTGAGAGGACTGGCTGTAAATCATTAGGATGATGATGATCTCAATGTGAGAGGACTGGCTGTAAATCATTAGGATGATGATGATCTCAATGTGAGAGGACTGGCTGTAAATCATTATGATGATCTCAATGTGAGAGGACTGGCTGTAAATCATTATGATGATGATGATCTCAATGTGAGAGGACTGGCTGTAAATCATTAGGATGATGATGATCTCAGTGTGAGAGGACTGGCTGTAAATCATTATGATGATGATGATCTCAATGTGAGAGGACTGGCTGTAAATCATAATGATGATGATGATCTCAATGTGAGAGGACTGGCTGTAAATCATTAGGATGATGATGATCTCAATGTGAGAGGACTGGCTGTAAATCATTAGGATGATGATGATCTCAATGTGAGAGGACTGGCTGTAAATCATTAGGATGATCTCAGTGTGAGAGGACTGGCTGTAAATCATTATGATGATGATGATCTCAGTGTGAGAGGACTGGCTGTAAATCATTAGGATGATCTCAATGTGAGAGGACTGGCTGTAAATCATTAGGATGATCTCAATGTGAGAGGACTGGCTGTAAATCATTATGATGATGATCTCAATGTGAGAGGACTGGCTGTAAATCATTAGGATGATGTATGATGACTGATCTCAATGTGAGAGGACTGGCTGTAAATCATTAGGATGATGATGATGATGATCTCAATGTGAGAGGACTGGCTGTAAATCATTATGATGATGATGATCTCAATGTGAGAGGACTGGCTGTAAATCATTAGGAGATGATGATCTCAGTGTGAGAGGACTGGCTGTAAATCAATATGATGATGATGATCTCAATGTGAGAGGACTGGCTGTAAATCATTATGATGATGATGATCTCAATGTGAGAGGACTGGCTGTAAATCATTAGGATGATGATGATCTCAATGTGAGAGGACTGGCTGTAAATCATTAGGATGATGATGATCTCAATGTGAGAGGACTGGCTGTAAATCATTAGGATGATCTCAGTGTGAGAGGACTGGCTGTAAATCATTATGATGATGATGATCTCAGTGTGAGAGGACTGGCTGTAAATCATTAGGATGATCTCAATGTGAGAGGACTGGCTGTAAATCATTATGATGATGATCTCAATGTGAGAGGACTGGCTGTAAATCATTAGGATGATGATGATGATCTCAATGTGAGAGGACTGGCTGTAAATCATTAGGATGATGATCTCAATGTGAGAGGACTGGCTGTAAATCATTAGGATGATGATCTCAATGTGAGAGGACTGGCTGTAAATCATTAGGATGATGATCTCAATGTGAGAGGACTGGCTGTAAATCATTAGGATGATGATGATGATCTCAATGTGAGAGGACTGGCTGTAAATCATTAGGAGATGATGATGATCTCAATGTGAGAGGACTGGCTGTAAATCATTAGGATGATGATGATGATCTCAATGTGAGAGGACTGGCTGTAAATCATTAGGATGATGATGATGATGATGATCTCAATGTGAGAGGTCTGGCTGTAAATCATTAGGATGATGATGATGATGATGATGATCTCAATGTGAGAGGACTGGCTGTAAATCATTAGGATGATGATGATCTCAATGTGAGAGGACTGGCTGTAAATCATTAGGATGATGACGATGGTCTCAATGTGAGAGGACTGGCTGTAAATCATTAGGATGATGATGATGATGATGATCTCAATGTGAGAGGACTGGCTGTAAATCATTAGGATGATGATGATGATCTCAATGTGAGAGGACTGGCTGTAAATCATTAGGATGATGATGATGATCTCAATGTGAGAGGACTGGCTGTAAATCATTAGGATGATGATGATGATGATGATCTCAATGTGAGAGGACTGGCT
>NW_025537513.1:0-32293 GCF_020615455.1 Coregonus clupeaformis
GGAAAAAAGTATTTAGTCAGCCACCAATTGTGCAAGTTCTCCACTTAAAAAAGATGAGAGAGGCTGTAATTTTTTATCATAGGTACCACGTCTTCTATGACAGACAAATTGAGAAGAAAAAAATCCAGAAAATCACATTGTAGGATTTTTAATGAATTTATTACCACCAAGTGTTATGGTGGAAAATAAGTATTTGGTCACCTAACAAGCTTAAGATTTCTAGCTCTCACAGACCTGTAACTTCTTCTTTAAGAGGCTCCTCTGTCCTCCACTCGTTACCTGTATTAATGGCACCTGTTTGAACTTGTTATCAGTATAAAAGACACCTGTCCACAACTCTCAAGCAGTCCACACTCCAAACTCAACTATGGCCAAGACCAAGAGCTGTCAAAGGACACCAGAAACAAAATTGTAGACCTGCACCAGGCTGGGGAGAGCTGAATCTGCAATAGGTACCAGCAGCTTGGTTTGAAGAAATCCAACTGTGGGAGCAATTATTAGGGAAATGGAAGACATACAAGACCACTGATAATCTCCCTCTGATCCGGGGGAACCACGCAAGATCTCACCCGATGGGAGAGTCAAAATGATCACAAGAATGGTGAGCAAAAATCCCAGAACCACACGGGGGGACCTAGTGAATGACCTGCAGAGAGCTGGGACCAAAGTAACCAAAGCCGATCAGCAGTAACACACTCGCCGCCGGGACTCAAATCCTGCAGTGAAAGACGTGTCCCCCTGCTTAAAAGCCAGTGTGTCCAGGCCGTCTGAAGTTTGCTAGAGAGTGCATTTGGATGATCCAGAAGAAGATTGGGAGAGATGTCATATGGTCAGGAATGAAACCAAAATAGAACTTTTTGGTAAAAACTCAACTCGTCGTGTTTGAGGACAAGAAAATGCTAGTTGCATCCCAAAAACACATACCTACTGTGAAGCATGGGGGTGGAAACATCATGCTTTGGGGCTGTTTTTCGCCCTGTACAAAACCAGCGACTGATCCGTGTAAAGGAAAGAATAAATGGGGCCATGTATCGGAGATTTTGAGTGAAAACCTCCTTCCATCAGCAAGGGGCATTGAAGATGAAACGTGGCTGGGTCTTTCAGCATGACAATGATCCCAAACACACCACCCGGGCAATGAAGGAGTGGCTTCGTAAGAAGCATTTCGGGTCCTGGAGTGGCCTAGTCAGTCTCAGATCACATGCCCCATAGAAAATCTTTGGAGGGGAGTTGAAAGTCTGTGTTGCCCAGCGACAGCCCCAAACATCACCGCTCTAGAGGAGATCTGCATGGAGAAATGGGCCAAAACAATACCAGCAACAGTGTGTGAAAACCTTGTGAAGACTTACAGAAAAACTTTTTGACCTGTTCATTGCCAACAGAAGGGTATATAACAAAGTATTGAGAAACTTTTGTTATTGACCAAATACTTATTTTCCACCATAATTTGCAAATAAATTCATTAAAATCCTACAATGTGATTTTCTGGATTTTCTTTCTCATTTTGTCTGTCTTGGTTAAAGGACGTGTACCTATGATGAAAATTACAGGCCCTCTCTCATCTTTTAAGTGGGAGAACTTGCACAATTGGTGGCTGACTAAATACTTTTTTCCCACTGTACAGTAGTCATGGTAGGCTTTGAGGGGACTCCTATGGTAGGTACACCTGTAGCTCATCTCTTGGCATGTATGGGTAAACCACTTCTCCAATCTTTTTGGCCTCTATAACCAAAAACAAACAGAAAAAAATATACATGATCAAAACGCAAATCTTAGAATAAAAACTATTGAAGAATACCAGAACCCACTGGATTCTCTGATTACATTGAATGAACTACAGGACAAAATACAAACCCTCCAGCCCAAAAAGGCCTGTGTGGTGTTGATGGTATCCTCAATGAAATGATAAAATATACAGACCACAAATTCAAATTGGCTGATACTTAAACTCTTTATCATCCTTAGCTCTGGCATCTTCCCCCAATATTTGGAACTAAGGTGATCCACCCAATCCACAAAAGTGGAGACAAATTTGACCCCAATAACTACCGTGGATAGTTGCGTCAACAGCAACCTTGGGGAAATCCTCTGCACTTATCATTAACAGCAGACTAATACATTTCCTCAGTGAAAACAATGTACTGAGCAAATGTCAAATTGGCTTTTTACCAAATTACCGTATGACAGACCACGTATTCACCCCTGCACACCTAATTGACAAGTCTTCTCATGCTTTGTTGATTTCAAAAAGCTTTTAACTCAATTTGGCATGAGGGTCTGCTATACAAATTGATGGAAAGTGGTGTTAGGGGAAAAACATAAGACATTATAAAATCCATGTACACAAACAACAAGTGTGTGGTTAAAATTGGCAAAAAACACACAAAAAAATTCCTACAATGGGGTGGAACAGGGATGCAGTTTAAGCCCCACCCCCTTCAACATATATATATCAGCGAATTGGCGAGAGCACTAGAACAGCATGCAGCACCCGGCCTCACCCTACTAGAATCTGAAGTCAAATGTCTACTGTTTGCTGATAATCTGGTGCTTTTGTCACCAACCAGGAGGGCCTACAGAAACCAGATATTCTGCACAGATTCTGTCAGACCTGGGCTCTAACAGTAAATCTCAGTGACAAAAATAATGGAATGTTCCAAAAAGTCCAGTTAGCCAGGACCACAAATACAAATTCCATCTAGACACCCGTTGCCTAGAGCACACAAAAAAGCGATACATACCTCGACACAGGTAACTTCCACAAAAGCTGTGAACGATCCTCACAGACAAGAAGAAGGGCCTTCTATACACTGCAAAAGGAACATACAATTTGACATATCAATTAAGATCTTGCTAAAAAATACTTGAATCAGTTATAGAACCCATTGTTTTTTATGGTTGTGAGGTCTGGGGTCCGCTCACCAACCAAGAATTCACAAAATGGGACAAACACCAAATTGAGACTCTGCATGCAGAATTCTGTAAATATACTCCTCAGTATAAACGGAAAACCAAATAATGCATGCAGACAGAATTAGGCCGATACCCGCTAATTATCAAAATCAGAGTTTAATTCTTAACCACTTGAAAGGGGAAGATTCTCAAACCTTCCATAACAAAGCCATCACCTACAGAGAGATGAACTTGGAGAACAGTCCCCTAAGCAAGCTGGGTCCTGGGGCTCTGTTCACAAACACAAACAGATCCCACAGAGCCCCAGGACAACAACAGGACAACAACACAATTAGACCCAACCAAATCATGAGAAAGCAAAAAGAGAATTACTTGACATTGGAAAGAATTAACAAAAAAACAGAGCAAACTAGAATGCTAGTTTGGCCCTAAACAGAGAGTACACAGTTGCAGAATACCTGACCTACTGTGACTGACCCAAACTTAAGGAAAGCTTTGACTATGTACAGACTCAGTGAGCAGAACCTTGCTATTGAGAAAGGCCACCGTAGGCAGATCTGGCTCTAAGAGAAGACAGGCTATGTGCACACTGCCCACAAAATAGGTGAAAACTGAGCTGCACTTCCTAACCTCCTGCCAAATGTATGACCATATTAGAGACACATATTTCTCTCCAGATTACACAAATCCACAAAGAATTAGAAAACAAACCCAATTTTGATAAACTCCTTTATCTACTGGGTGAAATACCACAGTGTGCCATCACAGCAGCAAGATTTGTGGGAACCTGTTGCCACAACAAAAAGTTCAGCCAGTGAAGAACAAACACCATTATAAATACAACCTATATTTATGTTTATTTGTTTTCCCATTTGTACTTTAAGTATTTGCACATTGTTAGCAACACTGGATATATAGACATAATATGACATTTGAAATGTCTTTATTCTTTTGGAACTTCTGAGTGTAATGTTTACTATTGATATTTATTGTTTATTTCACTTTTGTTTACTATCTCAAGTAGAGGGATGGTTACAGAAGTAGAGGGATGTGGTTAGAGAAGTAGGGAGGATGGTTAAGGAGAAGTAGAGGGATGGTTAGAGAAGTAGAGGGATGGTTAGAGAAGTAGAGGATGAGTTAGAGAAGTAGAGGAGATGGTTAGAGAAGTACAGGGATGGTTAGAGAAGTAGAGGGATGGTTTAGAGAAGTACAGGGATGGTTAGAGAAGTAGAGGGTAGTTAGAGAAGTAGAGGGGATGGTTAGAGAAGTACAGGGATGGTTAGAGAAGTACAGGATGGTTAGGAGAAGTACAGGGATGGTTAGAGAAGTACAGAGATGGTTAGAGAAGTACAGGGATGGTTAGAGAAGTAGAGGGGTAGTTAGAGAAGTAGAGGGATGGTTAGAGAAGTAGAGGGATGGTTAGAGAAGTAGAGGGATGGTTAGAGAAGTAGAGGGGATGGTAAGAGAAGTAGAGGGATGGTTAGAGAAGTAGAGGGATAGGAGGAAGGAGGGAGACTATGATCATATCTGTTCCCTTCTGATTTTCTGAAACCCCAGTAAAACTTCCTGAGACTAACTGGTATGGAGAGAGACAAGAGAAGAGATGAGACAACGCCTGGCTGTGCAGAATGGATTCATTTCCTGTTTTAATGCAAAAAACATTACAAATCGTGCAAACGCGCACGCATACACACACGCACGCCGCACGACACACACAGACAGACAGACAGACAGACAGACAGACAGACAGACACACACACACACACACACACACACACACACACACACACACACACACACACACACACACACACTGTAACCTATACATAATGATTAATCTCCAGAGATTAGCAACATGATTGTGGAAATGTAATTATAGATAGGAAGGAAGACTTGTAATGATTATCCCATAAAATCGATCGTGTCACACTGAAACTTGATACTAATTGGCAATTATCCATTTGCACAGCAAGATGAAACACTAACAAAAGCATGCACGCACACACATACACGCTTTGCTAAAGTACTCAAATCCAAAATAATGTGATTTAGCATTTAGACAATTCACTTGAGGTTACATTGTTGTGAATGGTTCTCTGATGTTTAATTGATTACTTGGTTATAGTATTACAAGCACTTTAAATATTTGTTTTCAATAGTTTAGTTTAAGGGTTTTATAATGAGGCATAATAGAATAATTTAATCCACACTCTGGGCTAATATAATCCTTTTGAGATCATAGCGCAGACGTTTTGAGAAGGAGGCGAGGAGAGAGGATACGAGGAATCAAGGAAACACGGACTGATATTCAACCACTGAGAGAGAGAGAAAAAGAGAGAGAGGGGGGAGAGGGAGAGTGAGGGAGAAGGAGGGGAGGGAGGGAGAGAGAGGGGAGAGAGAGAGAGGGAGAGAGAGAGGGGGAGGGAGGGAGGGAGAGAGAGAGGGGGAGAGAGAGAGAGAGAGCGAGAGAGAGAGAGAGAGAGAGAGAGGGGAGGGGAGGGGAGGGGAGGGGAGGGAGGGGAGGGGAGGGGAGGGGAGGGGAGAGACTTATACAACTGGTAGAACAGCAAAGTGCTTCAATTTACTAATTTCGCTTGTTAACACATATAGAAGATTGACCATCAAATATTGATTTAATAATTGTTACTCTTTCGTGGCTGTGCGGCTGGGTAATGGTCTGTGGAGAGAAGTAACGCGCTACTTTAGTTCCGAAAAGCTTTGGGAAAACCCAGCCCTGTGTTGTATTGAAGCCGCTTTGAGAGGAGACGCCTTAGGTAACATCCAACAGCATATCTAATGTCTCCGCCTCTCTTTAATATAGGTTGCACTCGCATGCTGTCAAGAGTGCTGTAGGTGGGTGTAGTGGTGGAATCAAACGCAGAACACCGAAGTATAGTCCAAAAGACTTTAGTTCAATTTCCAACAAGGAAAAATACGAACACACTTGCCCGAAGGCGAAACTACGCACAAGGCGACAAAATAAAGGCGCACTAAACATGTGCGTAAATGCTCCAACGCAGTGGAGTGAAGCTCAACCGAGCGAATATGCGAATTACAAGCACAACACACGACAGACATAAATCAATCACACACAACACTAGACAAACTCAACGAGAAACTTATAGGACACTAATTACGCTAAACGAGAACAGGTGTCACAACAAACAGACAAAAGCAAACGAACATGAAACATACAACGGTGGCAGCTAGTATTCGGAGACAACGAACGCCGGCCTGCCCGAACAAGGAAGAGAGGCAGCCTCGGCCGAAACCGTGACAGTACCCCTTGACGCGGCGGCCCAGACGAGCGCCGACTCCGCCTCGGGGACGACCCGGAGGACGCGGAGCAGGGTGCGTCGGGTGCCCACGATGGAATTCCGTCAGGAGAGACGGGTCCAAAATGTCTCTCCTCGGCACCCAGCACCGTTCCTCCGGACCGTACCCCTCCCACTCCACTAGATATTGGAGACCCCCATCCGACGTCTCGAATCCAAGATGGACCTCACGGAGTACGCCGGTGCCCCTCGATGTCCAATGGGGGCGGAGGAGTCTCCCTGATCTCACCTTCTTGGAGTGGGGCCAAGCTACCACCGGCCTGAGAAGGGGACACATGGAACGAGGGGTTAATACTTTTGTATTCAACAGGTAGTTGTAATTTGTAACACACCTCGTTCAACCTTCTCAGGACTTTAAATGGCCCTACAAACCGCCGACCCAGTTTCCGACAGGGCAGGCGGAGGGGCAGGTTTCTGGTAGAGAGCCGGACTTCGATCACCAGGTGCGTACACCGGTCCCTCACTGCGGTGGAGATCGGCGCTCGCCTTATGACGTCGGGGGCCCGCTGCAGGTGGACGTGTGCAGCCCACGTCTCCTCCGAGCGCCGCGCCCACTCATCCACCGCAGGAGCCTCGATCTGGCTCTGCTGCCAAGGTGCCAGAACCGACTGGTAACCCAACACACATTGGAAAGGGGTTAGGTTAGTGGAGGAATGGCGTAGGGAATTCTGGGCCATCTCGGCCCAGGAACGCACCTTGCCCACTCCTCCGGCCGGTCCTGGCAGTACGTTCTAAGAAACCTACCCACATCCTGGTTCACGCGTTCCACCTGCCCATTACTCTCCGGGTGGTAACCCGAGGTGAGGCTCACCGAGACCCCCAACCGCTCCATAAAGGCTCTCCAGACCCTGGAGGTAAATTGGGGACCTCGATCAGACACAATATCCTCGGGTACCCGTGAGTGCCGGAACACATGGGTGAATAGTGCTTCGGCAGTTTGCAGGGGGCGGTAGGGAAGGCCCGGCATGGGGAGCAAACGACAGGCCTTAGAAAACCGGTCCACAACGACCAGTATAGTGGTATTCCCCTGTGAAGGAGGAAGGTCAGTAAGGAAATCCACCGAGAGGTGAGACCATGGTCGTTGTGGAACGGGCAGGGGTAGTAACTTACCCCTAGGCAGATGTCTAGGCACCTTACACTGGGCGCACACCGGAGCAGGAGGAAACATAAACCCTCACATCCCTCGCCAACGTGGGCCACCAGTACTTGGCACTAAGACAGTGCACTGTCCGGCCGATACCAGGGTGTCCAGAGGAGGGTGACGTGTGAGCCCACAGATCAATCGATCCCGAACCTCGAGGCGGAACGTACTTCCGACCCTCCGGGCATTGCGGTGGACTAGGGTCGTGTGCGTAACGCCCGCTCGAGCTCAGCATCGACCTCCCACACTACCGGTGCCACCAGACACGACTCCGGCAGTATGGGAGTGGGCTCACGGACCTCTCCTCCGTGTCATACCGCCGAGACAGTGCATCTGCCTTACCGTTCTGTGACCTAGGGATGTACGTGATCTTAAATGTAAACCGGGTCAAAAACATATTCCATCTTGCCTGACGAGGGTTCAGCCTCCTCGCTGCCCGGATGTACTCCAGGTTACGGTGGTCCGTCAAAATGAGGAAAGGGTGTTGAGCCCCCTCAAGCCAGTGCCTCCACACCTTTAGGGCCTGTACCACGGCTAACAGCTCCCTGTCCCCTACGTCATAGTTTCGCTCCGCCGGACTGAGCTTCTTAGAATAAAAGGCACAGGGCGGAGTTTAGGTGCGCGCCTGACCGTTGTGAAAGCACGGCTCCTATACCGGCCTCAGACGCGTCCACCTCTACCTGAAATGGCAAAGAGGGATCCGGATGCGCCAGCACTGGGGCCGAGGTAAACAGGTCCTTCAGCCTCCCAAACGCCCTGTCCGCCTCGGCAGACCACCGCAGACGCACCGGACCCCCTTCAAGAGACGTGATGGGAGCTGCCACCTGTCCAAAACCCCGGATAAACCCTCCGGTAGTAATTTGCAAACCCCAAAAACAGCTGCACCTCCTTCACAGTGGTTGGTGTTTGCCAATTACGCCACGGCTGACAACCGGTCTACCTCCATCTTCACCCCTGACGCAGACAACTGATACCCCAAAAAAGGAGACCGACTCCTGGAAAAACAGACACTTCTCTGCCTTAACATACAGGTCGTGCTCCACCAGCCTCCGCAACACTCTGCGCACCAGGCCACATGCTCTCGACACGGGTAGGCGAGTACACGAGAATGTCATCTATGTGACACAACCACCCCCTGCCCCTGCATGTCCCTGAAGATCTCATCCACGAATGATTGGAAAACTGACGGAGCGTTCATCAACCCGTATGGCATGACAAGATACTCGTAATGGCCCGAGGTGGTACTAAAGGCTGTCTTCCATTCATCGCCTTCCTGATCGCGCACCAAGTTGTACGCGCTCCTGAGATCTAATTTAGTGAAGAAACGCGCCCCATGCAATGACTCGAGTCATGGTCGCAATCAGCGGGAGTGGATAACTGTACTTCACCGTGATCTGATTGAGACCATGGTAATCGATGCACGGGCGTAAACCACCATCCTTTTTCTTCACAAAAAAAGAAACTTCGAGGACGCAGGGGAAGTGGAAGGCCGTATGTATCCTTGTCTCAGAGATTCGTCTATGTAAGTCTCCATAGCTTTCTCCTCCTGAGACAGAGGATACACATGGCTCCGTGGGAGGCGCAGCTCCTGCCTGGAGGTCTATCGCACAATCTCCCTGCCTATGGGGCGGCAACCGCGTCGCCCTCGACTTACTAAATGCAATAGCCAAATCCCCATACTCAGGGGGAACGTGCAATGCGGGCACCTGGTTTGGACTCTCCACCGAGGTAGCCCCTACGGAAATTCCCAAACATCGACCCACACACTGTGCAGACCACTCCATCAGAGCCCTCTCCTGCCACGAAATAGATGGGTTATGGGTACTCAACCAGGGCATGCCCAGCACCACCGGATACGCAGGCGAGTCAATCAGAAATAGCTGAATCATCTCCTGATGACCCCCCTGCGCACACATCCTAAGTGGCGCAGTGACCTCCCTGATTAAGCCCGCACCCAACGGATGGCTATCTAGGGCATGAATGGGGAAAGGACATCAACAGGAAGAAGGGGAATCCCTAAGGCTAAACAAAACTTCTTATCAACAAAATTCCCAGCCGCGCCTGAATCTACCAGCGCCTTATGCTGGGAATGAGGTGCTACCTGTGGAAAACGCACAGGTATACAGAAATGTGCAACAGAGAGCTCTGGGTGAGTGGGGCGCCTACTCACCTGGAAGGAATCCCCAATGCGGGACCTGTCGTCCTCTCCCCTAGGAGGCCATCCCCAGCACCTAGCCGCGGTGTGTCCTCCCCGACCACAGTTGGTGCAGGAGATGGACCCCTCGTAAGCCGACCCCTCTCTCTCTAGCGCCAGCGCCCCCGAGCTCCATGGGGCACGGCTCGGAGGCGCTGGAGGGTGAAATGGACGGACCCTCTCGGAACGTCCGCGGGTAGCTAGCAGGTTATCCAGCCTGATGGACATGTCGACCAACTGGTCGAACGAGAGGCTGGTGTCCCTACAGGCCAGCTCCCGACGGACGTCTCGCGAAGACTACATCTGTAGTGATCGGTGAGAGCCCGCTCATTCCACCCTGCATCTGCCGCTAGATACGGAATTCGAGGGCGAACTCCTGGGCACTCCTCCTCCCCGCCGGAGGAAGACCAGACGCTCCCCGCCGCTTTCCCCTCCGGGGATGGTCAAACACCGCCCTGAAGCGGCGGGAGAACTCGTCGTAGGTGATGGTATCCGCGCCGATCCTCCTCCACTCGCGTTGGCCCATTCCAACGCCTTCCCGGAAAGGCAGGAGATCAGGGCGGACACGCTCTCATGTCCCGAGGGCGCCGGGTGCACGGTGACCAGGTACAGCTCCACCTGGAGAAGGGAATCCCTGACACCCGGCCGCGGTCCCATCATAGGCTCGGGAGCGAGAGTCCAACTCCTCGGGGTTCCGGAGCAGGAATGGGCTGACTGGCCGATGGTTCTGGCAGGGAGGATGGCGGTGGAGGAGTCCCCAGCCTCGGATGGTGGTGATCACCTCCTGCAGAGCGGACCCCATCTGCCGGATCTGGTCACCTTGTTCACGAACCTTGTCCTCCAGCGTCGCCTGGGCTGCTGCGGCTCCTGCTGATTCCATTCTTGAAGGTGTGTGATTCTGTCAAGAGTGCTGTAGGTGGGTGTAGTGGTGGAATCAAACGCAGGACACCGAAGTATAGTCCAAAAAGACTTTAGTTCAATTTCCAACAAGGAAAATACGAACACACTTGCCCGAAGGCGAAACTACGCACGACGGCGACAAAAATAAAGCGCACTAAACATGTGCGTAAATGCTCCAACGCAGTGGAGTGAAGCTCAACCGAGCGAATATGCGAATTACAAGCACAACACACGACAGACATAAATCAATCACACACAACACTAGACAAACACAACGAGAAACTTATAGGACACTAATTACGCTAAACGAGAACAGGTGTCACAACAAACAGACAAAAGCAAACGAACATGAAACATACAACGGTGGCAGCTAGTATTCCGGAGACAACGAACGCCGAAGCCTGCCCGAACAAGGAAGAGAGGCAGCCTCGGCCGAAACCGTGACACATGCATACAGTGCCTCCAGAAAGTATTCATACCCCTTGACATATTCCATTTTTTTTGTGTTACAGCCTCAATTCAAAATGGATTAAACTCTCCTAGACCACCTTTACTCCTGATAGAATAATTATTATTGTGAGTATGTGTGTATTATTTAGTCAAAGGGTGGATTGATAGAATAATTATTAATGACTAATTATTACACCCTGAAACTGTGTGAAATGTGTTAGAATGTGTGAGTGTAGAACCAGTAAAGAATATGACATTGAGCTACTATTTAGCAATGTGAGTAAGAGTTAGACCAGACAACAAAGGACAAGGAGAACTGTCTACAGACAACTGAGAAACCAAGATAAAGAGGCCTCCCAATTTAGGGAGGAGAGAAAATGTTAGGCTTTTTAAGGAGTATGAAACATGGTGCAGAATATTGTGAGAACGGCGATAACTGAAGAATGCAGGGAGTAGGCAATGATAAGAAAGTGTGTGTGTGAACTGATGGTCAGGAGAGCAATTATAAAGTGGAAAACTACAGCCTGCCTACAGAGAGGAGGGATGTTTGTATGACGTGTGAGTATAAAAGATGGACTCTGAAATTGTGATAACAGAATTCTCAATGAATAAACATCCCTGACTATGCAGACCGGGACTCTGTCCGTTTCTTGATTTTGGGAGATGCACAGAGACACTGAAATAGTTTGTTTAATTATTCTCATAACAACTCCACACACAGAGACGCGTACAAAGCTCTCCCTCACCCTCCATTTGGCAAATATGACCATAACTCTATCCTCCTGATTCCTGCTTACAAGCAAAAACTAAAGCAGGAGGCACCAGTGATTCGGTCAATAAAGAAGTGGTCAGATGACGCAAATGATAAACTACATGACTGTTTTGCTAGCACAGACTGGAATATGTTCCGGGATTCTTCCGATGACATTGAGGAGTACACCGCATCAGTCACTGGCTTCATCAATAAGTGCATCGATGACGTCATCCCTACAGTGACCGTACATACATACCCCTCATCTAAATGCGTTATTTGCAGAAATGCCTACTTGAACATTTTTATATTCATGTGTCTGAATAACAAACTTGTACAGTGGGGAGAACAAGTATTTGATACACTGCCGATTTTGCAGGTTTTCCTACTTACAAAGCATGTAGAGGTCTGTAATTTTTATCATAGGTACACTTCAACTGTGAGAGACAGAATCTAAACAAAAATCCAGAAAATCACATTGTATGATTTTAAAGTAATTAATTTGCTTTTTATTGCATGACATAAGTATTTGATACATCAGAAAAGCAGAACTTAATATTTGGTACAGAAACCTTTGTTTGCAATTACAGAGATCATACGTTTCCTGTAGGTCTTGACCAGGTTTGCACACACTGCAGCAGGGATTTTGGCCCACTCCTCCATACAGACCTTCTCAAGATCCTTCAGTTTTCGGGGCTGTCGCTGGGCAATACGGACTTTCAGCTCCCTCCAAAGATCTTCTATTGGGTTCAGGTCTGGAGACTGGCTAGGCCACTCCAGGACCTTGAGATGCTTCTTACGGAGCCACCCTTAGTTGCCCTGGCTGTGTGTTTCGGTCGTTGTCATGCTGGAAGACCCAGCCACGACCCATCTTCAATGCTCTTACTGAGTGAAGGAGGTTGTTGGCCAAGATCTCGCGATACATGGCCCCATCCATCCTCCCCTCAATAAGGTGCAGTCGTCCTGTCCCTTTTGCAGAAAAGCATCCCCAAAGAATGATTTCCACCTCCATGCTTCACGGTTGGGATGGTGTTCTTGGGGTTGTACTCATCCTTCTTCTTCCTCCAAACACGGCTAGTGGAGTTTAGACCAAAAAGCTCTATTTTTGTCTCATCAGACCACATGACCTTCTCCCATTCCTCCTCTGGATCATCCAGATGGTCATTGGCAAACTTCAGATGGGCCTGGGCATGCGCTGGCTTGAGCAGGGGGACCTTGCGTGCGCTGCAGGATTTTAATCCATGACGGTGTAGTGTGTTACTAATGGTTTTCTTTGAGACTGTGGTCCCAGCTCTCTTCAGGTCATTGACCAGGTCCTGCCGTGTAGGTCTGGGCTGATCCCTCACCTTCCTCATGATCATTGATGCCCCACGAGGTAAAATCTTGCATGGAGCCCCAGACCGAGGGTGATTGACCGTCATCTTGAACTTCTTCCATTTTCTAATAATTGCGCCAACAGTTGTTGCCTTCTCACCAAGCTGCTTGCCTATTGTCCTGTAGCCCATCCCAGCCTTGTGCAGGTCTACAATTTTATCCCTGATGTCCTTACACAGCCTCTCTGGTCTTGGCCAATGTGGAGAGGTTGGAGTCTGTTTGATTGAGTGTGTGGACAGGTCTCTTTTATACAGGTAACGAGTTCAAACAGGTGCAATTAATACAGGTAATGAGTGGAGAACAGGAGGGCTTTCTAAAGAAAAACTAACAGGTCTGTGAGAGCCGGAATTCTTACTGGCTGGTAGGTGATCAAATACTTATGTCATGCAATAAAATGCAAATTAATTACTTAAAAATCATACAATGTGATTTTCTGGATTTTTGTTTTAGATTCTGTCTCTCACAGTTGAAGTGTACCTATGATAAAAATGACAGACCTCTACATGCTTTGTAAAGTAGGAAACCTGCAAAATCGGCAGTGTATCAAATAATTGTTCTCCCCAATGTATGTCATCTGTAAATATGAATACAATTGTTAAATTACGAGCCTAGTTGGTTTAGCCACGGAGAAAGACAGGAACCTTCCCGCTAGCCATGATTGGCTGAGATTATTGATGGGCAGGACATGCCGAGATATGAGTTCTGATTGGTCTGCCATGTCGCAGGCTTCTGTCTACAACATGTGCTGCTCAGATAATCATTGCTACTGCATTAAAAAAAAGATATAGTCATGGAGAACTGCAAAAGTGTTGCTACTGCTCTCAACAACATTGCTGCCCTGAATTTAGTAGGTGCTATCGACAAAGATCAGTAGCAAATATCTCCCGAGTGGCGCAGTGGTCTAAGGCACTGCATCGCAGTGCTAGCTGTGCCACTAGAGATCCTGGTTCGAATCCAGGCTCTGTCATAGCTGGCCATGACCGGGAGACCCATGGGGCGGCGCTCAATTGGCCCAGGATAGGTGAGGGAATGGCCGGCAGGGATGTAGGTCATTTGGTAGAGCATGTTGTTTGCAACGCCAGGGTTGTGGCTTCGATTCCCACGGGGGGCCAGTATGAAACATTTAAAAAATAATGTATGCACTCACTAAACTGTAAGTCGCTCTGGATAAGAGCGTCTGCTAAATGACAAAAATGTAAATGTAAATACTTTTCTGGAGGACGATCGCGACATGCTAACACTCTCTGTGTCTGAAAATGAATCAGACGATGACGAAATCCCTGATTTTCATTGAACCAGACATTGTAGAGGCTTCTGATGACAGTGATCGGGAAGAAACGGAGATCAACAGTGTTGTTGACCTGAGTTTTGAAATCAGTGGAATGCCCGGTGGAAGCAGAGTATGAGAAGGAGATGGAGAAAATTCAGACGTTTGATTGCAAATGCAGAGAGAGTCGAAAACAGAACACACAGAAGGCTGTTGTATAAAACACCTGTCTCGGATTACATCTTCAAACTAAGGGCGAACTCATGGCTTGAAGCATTCATCCATGTATACCGGTAAGTCTAGCTACACTGAACAAAAATATAAACGCAACATGCAACAATTTCAAAGATTTACAAGTTACACTTCATATAAGGAAATCAGTCATTTTAGCAAGTACCACACTGTGATTCAGAGAGAGATAAGAGTCTGTGTGTATTCAGTAAGATAAAATAAATGTTTTTATACATACATGAAATTGAGGATCGAAAGATATACTATGACATTCCAGAAAGCATTACAAGGCAACACCTCTCTCTCTCAATCTCTCTCTCTTCCTCTCTCTCTTCCTCTCTCTCTCTCTCTCTCTTTCTCTCTCTCTCTCCCTCTCTCTCTCTCTCTCTCTCTGCCTCCCCCTCTCTCTCTCTCTCTCTCTCTGCCTCCCCCACTCTCTCTCTCTGCCCCCTCTCTCTCTCTCTGCCTCTCTCTGCCTCTCTCTCTCTCTCTCTCTCTCTGCCTCTCTCTCTCTCTCTCTACTCTCTCTCTCTTCTCTCTCTCTCTCTCTCTCTCTCTCTCTGCCTCCACCCCTCCTCTCTCTGCCCCTCTCTCTCTGCTCTCTCTCTCTCTCTCTCTCTCTCTCTCTCTCTCTGCCCCTCTCTCTCTCTCTCTCTCTCTCTCTCTCTCTTGCCTCCCTCTCTCGCTGCCTCTCTCTCTCTCTCTCTCTTTGCCTCCCCCCTCTCTCTTTCTCTTGCTCCCCGTTCTTTCGTTCTGCCTCCCCCTCTCTCCTTCTCTCTCCCACCCACCTTTATCACTCCTGTCACAGCAACTGCAAAAGTGCTGTTTGATGTCAAATGCCTTTTTAAAAAGACCTGACAACATCTAGACAGAGATTTAACAGGATGTGATACTCATAGCTAAACTGACGTTCATTCATTCTAGCTAATAGTGAAAGATGTAAAGAAGCGGAGGCTCAATCCCCCCAGTCAGAGGACATTACCTATAATGGCATTTCAATTAAAGAAATGCATGCAGAGATGGTAAATGCACTGTGCAATAAATACAAGCTAAATGGGTTGAAGTGATGTGGATATCCATCAGGAGGAAGGGTAGGGGCTATGGGATGATCAGGCTGGGGTGGGGGGGGTACCTGGTTGAAGAGTTGAAGGTGAAATAAGTGTGTGTGTGTGTGTGTATGTGTGAGTGTGTGTTTGGGGGGAGGGGGGCTGTCACGATTCAGACAGACGACCAGAGGACCACAATTGCGTCACACCAGAAAGTTTATTAAACTTAAGGGAAAAGGGAAGTAGGGAGTGAATGAAGGCTCCAGGGTAACAGGGATCCCGTCCAATGCGCTGGGTCTGTGCCCCCAGTGGCAGCGATGCGTCCCTATGAAGCCGGTGGTGGGTGGTCCAGAAGTCCTGGGGGGAGACACAGACACAACAGGGCGGAATGAAACCAGGCAGCAGTACAGTTCAAGGGAAATCCAAAATACGTAGTAGCAAGGCAGAAGGCTGGTCAGAGTTACCGGGATTGAAGAGTAGTCAGGAGTCGTAATGGCAGAAGCAGGTCTGGATCTCCTGAGGCAGAAGAGTATCCAAAACAGGCAGGTCCGGGGTCACAAAACCAGGGTGAGCCAGAAGGCGAGCAAACAGGTTCCGGGTGTGAGCTTTGCAGACGATCTGACACGGAGAGCTGAAAGACAGGGCCTTAAATACTGGGAGAGGTTAGTGGGTAATGCAGCGCAGCTGGCAGAGTAATTAGAGCCGAGCAGAGCAGGGACAGGTGGAGCTAGTTAGGCTGAGTAGAGAGAGGGAGGTGAGCAGAGTGGAAGATAGTGGAAACAAATTAAGGTGGTAACCCGGTGGAGTGAGAGGGCTCATGACAGAACCCCCCAAGGGGGACGGCCCCAGAAGTCCCAAGAGCAACACCACGCCCGGGCGGGAGGAGGGGAGCCGGAGGAGGGCTGAGAACTCCTCCCGGAACGGTCCGAGTGAACGTCCTCATCTCGGAGGAAGCCGGAGGGCCGTGGTCGGGAGATGGGACAGGTCCCGAGACAGGATCAGGCACAGGACAGGAAACCGAGCGGGCCGGACGGTTAGGGACCCTCTGGGGCGGCCCCTACGGATTGCAGGTTGATCAGGATGCCGTTGGTGGGAAAGCGGTGATGAGAGTCCTATCCACAATCCGACTTAGCTGGCACCAGGTCCTTTCCCCTCAGGTCCATAGCCCTCCCAGTCAATGAGGTACTGAGACCCCCTACCCCTCCGTCTGGACCGAAGCAGGCGGCGGACGGTGTAAACCAGACCACCATCGACGAGCCGTGGAGGAGGAGGACCAGGCGCAGCAGGGACCAGCGGACTCTCGTGGATGGGCTTAATCTTAGACACATGGAAAGTGGGGTGCACCCTCAGGGAATTAGGCAGTTGGAGCCGGACAGCAGTTGGGCTAATCACTCTTATGATAGGGAATGGGCCAATGAACCGAGGTGCCAGCTTCTGCGACTCCACCCTGAGTGGCAGGTTCTTGATGACAACCACACCCTTTGACCAACATGGTAGGTGGGAGCAGGAATTCTCCGACGGTTGGCCCCGGTAGTGTAGCTGGCAACGGACCTGAGGAGTGTGGCTCGGGCTTGTGACCAGGTGCGGCGACATCGACGGGCAAAAGCAAGTGCAGATGGGCAAGTAACCTCCTCCTCCTGGCTGGCAAATAGAGGAGGCTGGTATCCATAAACACATTGGAAAGGGGACATACCGATGGCAGAGCAGGTCAGAGAATTGTGTGCGTACTCCACCCATGTCAATTGCTGCGACCAGGAGTGGGGGTTGCGTGAAGTCATGCATCGCAGCGCCTTCTCAAGCTCCTGATTAGCCCGCTCTGACTGCCCATTGGATTGGGGATGGAATCCGGAAGTCAGACTGACTGTGGCTCCCAGCAGGTGACAGAACTCCTTCCAAAAAGCGGAGGAGAATTGTGGACCACGGTCAGAAACAACATCCCTTGGCAGTCCGTGGATCCGGAAGACGTGTTCCAGGACCACCTGGGCGGTCTCCTTGGCGGTTGGGAGCTTGGGGAGGGGAATGAGTGTGCCATCTTGCTGAAACGGTCAACGATGGTGAGAATGACGGTCATGCCACTTGAAGGGGGCAGCCCCGTGACAAAGTCAAGGGCGATGTGAGACCAGGGACGTCTGGGCACAGGCAGGGGCTGCAGCAATCACGGCTGGGGGCTGGCAGACGACTTGTGTTGGTTGCAGATGGGGCAGGCTTGGACGAATTCCCCGTACATCCTTCCTCGAGAGAGGGCCACCAGAACCTCTGGGCGAGCAGGTTGTAAGTGCGGGTGGAGCCAGGGTGACAAGCTAGGCGGGAGTCATGTCCCACTGAATGACCTGGGACCTCAGGTCTTCGGGGACAAAAAAGGCGGTCAGCTGGGCAAGTGCTGGGACCTGGCTGGTTACGGAGAGCCTCCAGCACCTGTTCCTCAACAGCCCAGGTCAGAGCTGCAACGATGCAGGGACTTGGCAGAATCGACACAGGGTCCTTGGATGGGTGTCATCCTTCTGGAATTGACGGGGAGAGGGCGTCTGGCTTGGTGTTGCGTGATCCAGGCCGGTATGACAGAGTGAAATTAGAACCTGGTGAAGAACAGGGCCCAGCGGGACTGCCTGGAGTTCAACCGTTTGGCCGTGCGGATGTACTCCAAGTTCTTATGATCGGTCCAAACGAAATGGAATGGTGGACCCCTCCAGCCAGTGACGCCACTCCTCCAAGGCAAGCTTCACAGCCAGCAGCTCACGGTTCCCTATGTCGTAATTGCACTCAGAGGGGGACAACCGACGTGAGAAAAGGCACAGGGATGGAGCTTCCTATCCTCCGCAGCCCACTGAGAAATCACAGCCCCAACTCCCACATCCGAGGCGTCCACCTCCACAATGAATTGCCGGTCCACATCAGGCATCTGGAGTGGATGGGAGCGGAGGTGAACCTCACCTTGCACGGGTACTGAAGGCTTTGTCGGCTGCTGGGGTCCAGGTGAAGGGTTGCTTGGTGCTGGTTAGAGCAGTGAGAGGGGCAGCAACGGTACTGTAGTTCCGGATAAACTTCCTATAGGAAGTTAGCAAACCCCAGAAACTGTTGCAGCTTCTTTCTGTTCTCCGGAACTGGCCATGAAGTGACTGCTGATACTTTGGCAGGATCCATTTGGATACTTCCTTCTGCCACTATGTACCCCAGGAAGGCCACTGTCTTGACGTGAAACTCACATTTCTCTGCCTTGGCGTGAGGGAATTCTTCAGAAGACGGTGAAGGACTTGCTGGACATGGCGGGTGTGTTCAGACAGGTTTCTGGAGTAAATTAAGATGTCATCCAGGTAAACGAAGACAAACTTGTTTAACATGTCCCGCAGTACATCATTCACTAGAGCCTGGAACACAGCAGGAGCATTGGTGAGGCCAAAAGGCATAACCAGATACTGCGTAGTGGCCTGTTGGTGTATTGAATGCGGTTTTCCATTCATCTCCCTCCCGGATCCGCACTAGGTGGTAAGCGTTTCTGAGATCCAACTTGGTAAAAACAGTGGCTCCCTGGAGCAACTCAAAAGCAGAGGTGAGCAGAGGCAGAGGGTAACGGTTCTTCACTGTGATGTCGTTGAGTCCCCTGTAGTCGATGCAGGGGCTTAAGAGATCCGTCCTTCTTCCCCACAAAGAAGAAGCCAGCACCAGCAGGAGATGAAGATGAACGGATTAATCCTGCGGACAGAGAGCCATTGATGTAGTCCTCCATGGACTTTCTTTCAGGAGCAGACAACGAATAAAGACGACCCCTTGGAGGAGCTGTTCCAGGGAGGAGGTCGATGGCACAGTCGTACGGTCGGTGAGGAGGCAGAGATGTGGCTCTTGCTTTGTTAAACACCTCTCTGAGACCATGGAGCATTCTGGGACATTGGAGAGGTCAGGAAGCGGAGTTAGTAGGTACTGGCCGAGGGGGTAGTGCGGCAGCAAGCAGGAGGTTCGGTGGCAGTCCTCTCCCCTCCCTGATCACCCCGGTCACCCAGTCGAGCTGAGGGGTTGTGCGAGCTGAGCCATGGGTAACCCAGGATGAGGTTGGCCTGGAGAGGGGAGCAGGTGAAACTGGATAGTTTCTTGATGGTTTCGGACAGACCCATCGAGACCGGGGCCGTGACATGAGTGACCGATCCGATAAGTGTCCGTCCAGTGCCCGGGCAGGAATAGGAGGTCAAACGGAGGTTCTCCAGTCCCAGTTGGCGTGCCAGCTTGATGTCCATTGTGTTGGCTTGCGCCAGAATCCACCAGAGCAGCCAGGTGTGAGTTGAGTCAGAGAGGCGGAGGTGAACTTGCAGCAGGGGTTTGCGGTCGGAGGACTGGATGGTCATTGAACTCACGGACTCCCCCTACGCCCGGTGAGCTTCGGCCCTTTAAAGGGCAGGTTACCACACGATGTCCATCACCTCCACAATAGAGGCAGAGGTTTGAGGGTGAAGCGGCGCTGGCGCTCTGCAGGAGTGAGGGAGGCTGCCTCAATCTCCATAGGCTCAGACTGATCAAGCTGACCTGGGTGGGTGGCAGTAGATGACAGGAGCCCAGTCGGATCTCTCCGAATGCCGGTAGTAGGTGGACCTTGGCGCCCCCTCTCACGACGACGGGTCTGTATCCTTCTGTCGATCCTGACAGTCAGTGCGATGGCTTCATCAAGAGTGGAAGGCAGTTCATGGGAGACCAACTCGTCCTGATATAGTCAGCCAAACTATGGAAGAACGCGTCCACCAACGATGGTGTGTTCCAAAGAACTTCGTCTAGCCAGGGTTCGAAGTCGATGGAATGGTCTGCGACTGTACGTCTGCCTTGTCGAATACTGAACAGTTCACGAGACGCCTCTGCGGTGGGTGAATCCAGGTCAAACACCTTCAGCATCTCCCTCAGCAAACAGGTCGAAGGTTGCACATGCGGGGGTTTGACGTTCGAACTCTGCTGTTCCCCAGAGTCGAGCTCGGCCCGTCAGGTGAGTGATGGCATACCCAACTTTAGCCCCCTCCGTGGCGAAGGTCCTGGCTGCAAAAGGGGAGAACTGAAGTCGGCAGCTAGTCAGGAATGGCCGGACCTGGGTTGAATCGCCGTTGAACCGCTCGGGTTTCCAATCTTGGGTTCGGAGCAGCGGCTGCAATGACCGGGGCAGGTAACTCGGGGGCTGGGCTGGTGGGCAGACTGGCTGGGGGTAAGGTTGGTGAGGAGTTGAATGATCATGGCGAGTTGTTGTTGCTGCTGCTGGAACTGCTGCTCATGCTCATCCGGTTTCCATGTCGGGGAAAGTGTGCGCTGAGTCCATAATGGATCGGATCGTACTGTACGATTCAGACAGACGACCAGAGGACCACAATTGCGTCACACCAGAAAGTTTATTAAACTTAAGGGAAAAGGGAAGTAGGGGAGTGAATGAAGGCTCCAGGGGTAACAGGGATCCCGTCCAATGCGCTGGGTCTGTGCCCCCCAGTGGCAGCGATGCGTCCTATGAAGCCGGTGGTGGGTGGTCCAGAAGTCCTGGGGGAGACACAGACACAACAGGGCGGAATGAAACCAGGCAGCAGTACAGTTCAAGGGAAATCCAAAATACGTTTAGTAGCAAGGCAGAAGGCTGGTCAGAGTTACCGGGATTGAGAGAGTAGTCAGGAGTCGTAATGGCAGAAGCAGGTCTGGATCTCCTGAGGCAGAAGAGTATCCAAAAAACAGGCAGGTCCGGGGTCACAAAACCAGGGTGAGCCAGAAGCGCGAGCAAACAGGTTCCGGGTGTGAGCTTTGCAGACGATCTGACACCGGAGAGCTGAAAGACAGGGCCTTAAATACTGGGAGAGGTTAGTGGGTAATGCAGCGCAGCTGGCAAGAGTAATTAGAGCCGAGCAGAGCAGGGACAGGTGGAGCTAGTTAGGCTGAGTAGAGAGAGGGAGGTGAGCAGAGTGGAAGATAGTGGAAAAACAAATTAAGGTGGTAACCCGGTGGAGTGAGAGGCTCATGACAGGGGCGAGAGTTGTTTGTGTGTGTGTTTATGGTTGACTGTGCGCGTGAATGTGTGAGTTGTGTGTGTTCTTGACTCTCTACTTCTCTCTAACTATGCTCCATAGCTGGGAAACAGCGATCGGCAAAAGCCAGTTGACTGTTGTTCCCACAGCTCGTTACTGTTGGTTCCTACAGCTCGTTACTGTTTTGTTCCTACAGCTCGTTACTGTTTGTTCCTACAGCTTGTTACTGTTTGTTTCTACAGCTCGTTACTGTTTGTTCCTACAGCTTGTTACTGTTTGTTTCTACAGCTTGTTACTGTTAGTTCCTACAGCTCGTTACTGTTTATTCCTACAGCTTGTTACTGTTAGTTCCTACAGCTCGTTACTTTTCGTTTCTACAGCTTGTTACTGTTTGTTTCTACAGCTTGTTACTGTTTGTTTCTACAGCTCGTTACTGTTTGTTTCTACAGCTTGTTACTGTTTGTTCCTACAGCTTGTTACTGTTTGTTTCTACAGCTCGTTACTGTTAGTTCCTACAGCTCGTTACTGTTTATTCCTACAGCTTGTTACTGTTAGTTCCTACTTGTTACTGTTTGTTCCCACAGCTCGTTACTGTTTGTTCCTACAGCTCGTTACTGTTAGTTCCTACAGCTTGTTCCTGTTTGTTCCTACAGCTCGTTACTGTTTGTTCCTACAGCTTGTTACTGTTTGTTCCTACAGCTCGTTACTGTTTGTTCCTACAGCTCGTTACTGTTTGTTCCTACAGCTCGTTACTGTTTGTTCCTCAGCTCGTTACTGTTTGTTCCCACAGCTTGTTACTGTTTGTTTCTACAGCTCGTTACTGTTTGTTTCTACAGCTCGTTACTGTTTGTTTCTGCAGCTTGTTACTGTTTGTTCCTACAGCTTGTTACTGTTTGTTTCTACAGCTCGTTACTGTTAGTTTCTACAGCTTGTTACTGTTTGTTCCTACAGCTTGTTACTGTTTGTTTCTACAGCTCGTTACTGTTTGTTCCTACAGCTTGTTACTGTTTGTTCCTACAGCCTCGTTACTGTTTGTTCCTACAGCTGTTACTGTTTGTTCCCCACAGCTTATTACTGTTTGTTTCTACAGCTCGTTACTGTTTGTTCCTAGAACTCGTTACTGTTTGTTTCTACAGCTTGTTACTGTTTGTTCCTACAGCTTGTTACTGTTTGTTTCTACAGCTCGTTACTGTTAGTTTCTGCAGCTTGTTACTGTTTGTTCCTACAGCTTGTTACTGTTTGTTTCTACAGCTCGTTACTGTTAGTTCCTAGCAGCTTGTTACTGTTAGTTCCTACAGCTTGTTACTGTTTGTTCCTACAGCTCGTTACTGTTTGTTTCTACAAGTTGTTACTGTTTGTTCCTACAGCTCGGTGCTGTTAGTTCCCTACAGCTACGTTACTGTGTTTGTTTCCACAGCTTGTTACTGTCTGTTTCTACAGCTTTTTACTGTTGGTTCCTACAGCTCGTTACTGTTTGTTCCTACAACTTGTTACTGTTTGTTCCTACAGCTCGTTTCTGTTTGTTTCTACAGCTCGTTACTGTTTGTTCCTACAGCTTTGTTACTGTTTGTTCCTAGCTTGTTACTGTTTTGTTCCTACAGCATTGTTACTGTTTGTTTCTACAGCTCAGTTACTGTTGTTGTTTCTACAGCTTGTTGCTGTTTGTTGTTCCTACAGCTTGTTACTGTTTGTTTCTACAGCTTTCGTTACTGTTTGTTTCTACAGCTTGTTCACTGTTTATTCTGGCTACAGCTTGTTACTGTTTGTTCCTACAGCTTGTTACTGTTTGTTCCTGAGGCTTGTGAATGGTTGTCGTGTGGCCTTCTGTGGAACTGTGCAAAGTTACACACTTCCCAGCATGTTTCCTGCGAAGACAGCCTAACAACTTTTGGCTCACTGCAATTTACAATCCCAGTCAAACAAAGAAAGTCCTATCAAACAAAGCTTCTATCAAATAGCAAACTCTATCAAACACCAAAATCTATTGGGAACCAATATGCCATTACAAGAGAGCTTCAGGAAGTATTCGCATTCCTTACTTCTTCCACATTTTGTATTTTCAGCCTGAATTCAAATGTATTAAAGTGATTTTTCTCTCGCACCCATCTACACTACAATACCCCAAATGAACAAAGTGAAAACATATTTTTATATATTGAAAATGAAATACAGAAATATCTAATTTACATAAGTATTGTGGACTGTGTTAAGTTCCAATTGGTTGACAATGTAATGGTACAGATGCAGACTCAGTGTTATAGCAGTCACAAAGATCTCAGCAACCCAGAGCAAATATTGCGTGAGCACTATTTGGCCTAATGTTTTGTCTGTCCACAAAGTTAAACAACTAACACAATAACCAAAAGGTTTTCAAAATGACCTTGAGCACACGTTCATCTCAACAAAACTCCCAGTCAATACCCTGAAAAGGAAGTGCTTACTTACAAATACCGAACATTGTACTACTCCCAAAAGAGCACTGGCAACTCAATGAACCCCACTGATGTCTGTCGTAGTTACTTGCTAATAAAATGACGACAGTCATCAAGACAGTCAAAGACCTGTCATTTCCAAGGCCAGATTGAAATAATACAAAGTTTACATTACTGAAGTGAGGCTGGGATGAATCAGCGCTGTTTGTGACAGTTCTGTCCACAGCAACAGAACATCTCTATCTTTCTCTCTCTATCTCTCTCTCTCTCTCTCTCTCTCTCTCTGCAGCTGTCCATATACACACACACCACTGTGCACTGCACAAAGCCCACTCACAGGGACAGACGGACGGACGATGCATGCACACTACTTGCACGCACGCACTTTACACAATCTACATCTCACTGCCCTAGTGGCTTCGATGTGTTACGTGATAGTTAAAGTGGTGTGAACATTAGAGCTCCTCCTCTACAGTGGGGAACCCCCTAGGTGTCGTCGCTCTCTCTCTGACATAACAGACATGGAGAAGAAGAGACAGACACAGACAGACAGACTGACAACAGACAGACAGACAGACCCAGGCAACAGGCGCGCAGAAACAGAGATAGATAGACAGACCAGACAGACAGACAGACAGACAGACAACAGACAGACGGAACAGACAGACAGACAGAGATAGACAGACAGACAGAAATAGACAGACAAACGACAAGAACAGACAGACAGACAGACAGACAAACAGACAGACAGACAACGGACAAACAGACCCAGACAAAAAGATAGACGGGCGGACGGACAAAAAGAGATAGACAGACAGACAGACAAAAAGAGATAGACAGACAGAACAAACAGACAAAAAGAGATAGACAGACAGACAGACAGACAGACCAGACAGACAGAGACAGACAGAGCAGAGATAGACAGACAGACACAGACGGGGATAGACAGACAGACAACAGACAGACAGACAACAGACAGACAGACAGACAGGCAGAGGTAGACAGACAGACAGAGATAGACAGACAGACAGAGATAGACAGACAACCACACAACAGGAATAGACAGACAACAGACAGACAGACATAGACAGACGGACAGACAAGCAGACAGACAGACAGAAGCCGGAACTGTAGTGGCAGAGTCCACTGACCATTCTGGGCAGCCTATGGCTCTTTTCCATTCATGAGAGAAGTTGACAGGGGGTGGTCTGTGCTTTTGTCCACAATGGTTTCATTACATTTGAGTCATTTAGTCGGCGCTCTTATCCAGAGCGACACAGTTAGACTTTTCATTCACTACAACAAGAAATATAAAATAGATAGTTTCAAGTGCCTCCAGTAAGTATTCCGCACCCCTATGATGTTTTCCCAGATGCCTTCGAAGTATTCACACCCCTTGATGTTGTCACGGTGCCTTCAGAAGTATTCCACACCCCTTAAGCGTTTTCACAGTGCCTTCCGGCGTTTTCACACCCCTTGGCGTTTTCACAGTGCCTTCTAGGAGTATTCACCGCTTGACATTTTCACCAGTACCTCGGAATATTCACCACCCCTTGAGTTTTTTACCGGTGCCTTCAGAGTATTCACACGCCTTGACATTTCCACCCAGTGCCTTCAGGAAGTACCTTGACGTTTTCACAGTGCCTTCCGGAAGTATTCCCACCCCGCGTTTCCACGGGTGCGTTGGCGTTTTCCACCTTGCGTTTTTTTCTCAGTGCCTTCAGTAGTATTCACACCCCTTGGCGTTTTTTGATTGCCTCCCAGGAAGTATTCACACCCCTTGGCGCGTTTCTCACGGTGCCTTGGCCAGCTTTCCCCAGCTTACGTTTTCACAGTGCCTTCGGATATTCCACACCCCTTGGCGTTTTCACAGTGCCTTCAAGAAATATTCACACCCCCTCGGCGTTGTGTCAGTGCCTCCAGGAAGTATTCACACCCCTTAACATTTTCACGGTGCCTTCAGGAAGTATTCACACACCTTGGCGTTTTCCAAGTTTTGCTTGTTTTACAGCCTGAATTTAAAATGAATTAAATTGAGATGTTGTGTCACTGGCCGCTACACAATGGCCCATAAAGTGAAATTGGAATTACGTTTGTAGGGTTTTTTAAACAAATTAATAAAAAATATGAAAAGCTGAAATGTCTTGATTAATAAGTATTCAACCCCTTTGTTATGGAAAGCCTAAATAAGTTCAGGAGTAAAAATTTCCTTAACAAGTCACATAATAAGTTACATTGAATCACTCTGTGTGCAACAATAGTACTTTAGCATGATTTTTGAATGACTACCTCATCTCTGTACCCCACACTTACCATCATCTGTAAGGTCCCTCGGTTGAGCAGTGAATTTCAAACACAGATTCAACCACAAAACAAATTTTCCATTACCTATAAAAGAAGGGCCACCTATACAAAAATTAACTAGTTGAGATGGTGTATCAACACACCCCAAATCACCACAAAATACAGGTGTCCTTCCTAGCTCAGTTGGCAAAGAAAGGAAACGCTGTTTCACCGTGAGGCCAACGGTGACTTTAAATAGTTACAGAGTTTAATGGCTGTGATAGGAGAAAACTGAGGATGGGTCAACAACATTGTAGTTACTCCCACAATACTAACCTAATTGACAGAGTGAAAAGAAAAGAAGCCTGTACAGAATAAAAACATTCCAAAACACATCCATCCTGTTTTACAACTAAGGCACTAAGTAATACTGCAAAATAATTGGCAAAGCAATTATTTTTTATCCTGAATACAAAGTTAGGGGCAAATAGCCAATACAACACATTACTGAGTAGTGGTGGCAGCATCATGTTGTGGGTATGCTTGTCATCCTTGACAGGGGAGTTTTTTCAGGATAAAAATAAATCCCGGAATGGAGGTAGCACAGGCCAAAATCCTAGGAAAAGCTGGTTCAGTCTGCTTTCCACTCAGACACTGGGAGAATTAATTCACCCTTTCAAGCAAGATAACTTAAAATACAAGGCCAAATCTACAGTAGAGTTGCTTACCAAGAAGACAGTGAATGTTCCCGAGGGCTGAATTACAGTTTTATTTTAAATCTACTTGAATGTCTATGGGGCGAGACCTGAAAATGGTTGTCTAGCAGTGATCAACAACCAATTTGAGCCAAACAGACTAAGAATTTTTAAAGAATAATAGGCAAATATTAGCATTCGCAATCCAGGTGTGCAAAGCTCTTAGAACTTACGCAGAAAGATTCAGCAGCTGTTTTTCACTTTGTCATTTATAGTAGGGTAGTGTGTATAAAAGAGAAAGAAGGAAAAAAGCAATTCAGGCTGTAAGCAATGTGGGAAAAGTCAAGGGGGTATGAATACTCCCCTCTCCACCTGCTCTTGCTCCCTCCCTCCATCTCTCTTGCATTTCTCTTCCTTTCACTCATCCACACTCTTGCTCTCTCTCTGGCCTGTAAACTCCAGTTGTGGGCTATCCAGCCTCCAATAAAGCCACAGGTCAGGTTCACTTCGGTGACCTAACCTTTAGTATCCCCTGCAACACTCTAGGTCAAAGGCTCCTCAGCAGCTTCCACCCCCAGGCCATTGGGTGCTGAACAATTCATAAAATGGCCACCGGACTATTGCTTTGGCCCTCCCCTTTGTTTTTGCTGCTGCTGTTTTATTATCTATGCATAGTCATTTACCCCTACCTACATTACAACCATTACCTACAAAATACCTGCTGTACCTCGCCTTTGTTGACTACAAAGTGCCAGTACCCCTGTATAACCTCCTGCACATTGACTCGTATCGGTACCCCCTGTATATAGCCTCCTGCACATTGATTCTCGGGAACGGTACCCCCTGTATATAGCCTCGTTATTTTTATTTTATTGTTGCTCTTTTATTTTTTACTTTAGTTTATTTAGTAAATCATTTTTGTTAAAACTCCATTGTTCGTTAAGGGCTTGTAAGCAAGCATTTCTACGTCTACACCTTACTCTTGTTGAGCAAATAAAATGGGATGATTTGATTTAGCGGTATCCTAGTAACCTCGGTGTCTAGCAACCCCAGCCCAGATCCAGAGTTACATTCTCCTTGTCTTTGGCTTACCAAGAATCCTGCAGGAGAGTTACAGCCCAGAAGAATCCAGCTGAGATAGAGAGTGCAGAACACGCTGGGAATGTGTGTGTGTGTGTGTGTGTGTGTGTGTGTGTGTGTAGATGAGGGACACGTTGAGAGCAAAGCATATGGGAAGGGAATGCATACATTTACATTTTAGTCATTGGTGCTCTCTTATCCAAGCGGCTTGCAGTTCAGTGAAGTGTTACATTTTATCTTCTCACTACTCCCTATAAATGGCACGCAAAAAACACAACTCACATCTCTGTCTACAGACACAGAAGACTAACGGAATAGGAAGTAAACTAGAAGCAGTGGCAGTGGTTGGTGTGGAGTGTGGTGTGTGTGTTGGTGTGTGTAGTGTGGTGTGTGTGTGTGTGTTGGTAGTGTGTGTGTGTGGGGTGTATTGTGTGGTGTGTGGTGTGTGTGTTGGTGTGTGTGGTGTGTGTGTGTGTGTGTGGTGTGTGTGTGTTGGTGTGTGTGTGTGTTGGTGTGTGTGTGTGGTGTGTGTGTGGTGTGTGGTGGCATGTGTGTTGGTGTGTGTGTTGTTGTGTGTGTGGTGTGTGTGTGTGTGTGGTCGTAGTGTGTGTGTTGGTGTGTGTGTTGTGGTGTGGTGTGTGTGGTTAGTGAGCCATTGACTGTGTTGGTGTGTGTGGGTGTGTGTGTTGTGTGTGTTGGTGTGTGTGTGGTGTTGTGTGTGTGGTGTGTGGTGTGTGTGTGTGTGTTGGTGTGTGTGTGGTGTGTGTGTGGTGTGGCATGTGTTGGTGTGTGTGGGGGTTGTGTGGTGTGTGTGTTAGGTGTGTGTGTGGTGTGGTGTGTGTGTGTGTGTGTGGTGTGTGTGTGTGTTGGTGTGTGTGTGTGTGTGTGTGTATTGGTGTGTGTGTGGTGTGTGTGTGTTGGTTGTGTGGCTGGTGTGTGTGTGTGGTGGTGTGTGTGTTGGTGTGTGCTGTGTGTGGTGTGTGTGTGTGTGTGTGTTGGTGTATGTGTGTGTCTCAACTGCACTTTGCACAGACCGCAGCCTCATTCATTAGAAAGCTGTAAAAACAACTCGTGAAACGGGGATAAGCGCTGCTGCTACTGAGTGTGTGTGTGTGTGGTAAGTGTGTGTGTATGTGTGTGTGATGTGCGCGTGCGTGCGGTGTTGTCTATCCCACTGCAGCAGCACACTAGACCTCAAATCCCCATAACCTGTATTCCTCTCCTAACCCGCTTTTTTCCTTTGATGAGGAAAAAAGGGCCAGCATCTTTAAAATTCTTGACACTAATTCTTCGATTCGCTTCACCACATCCCATCTCAACGAGTTGAAGGAAAGCAATGTCAATAGCTCTGTCAGCAGAATCCAATCTTGCCAGCTGCTATGTTTGGTATAACAAGTCCTTAGGACTTGAAATCAGGATCAAAGCGGGTAAATAAGCTGAACCTGCTATCAAATATTTATCTGATAACTTTAAAGTTTTTCGGAAAAGTGATAGTTTATTTTTTTTCTTCCAATATTTCACGGCCACTATTGACATGCAGGTGACAGCGTTTTTTTCTTCAAACGTCAGTTTTCTGCTCGGTGCTACACAACGTTCCAGGAGTTTTATGGTATTCACTAATGGCTGTGAGACATAGTGGGTCCTTAATTCAAACACTTTCAGAGAAAGCAATTCACTGGAGTGCAAGGTGACCTACATTACTTTTCCTCCGAGAAATGGTAATGAGCAGTTTGTAAAGAAAAAATACCAAAGGGTCATGTGACCCATTATCAAAAAAATAATTAAAAAATGTATAAAAGAACACGTGGTTTTGGACACGTGTTTATACCCATGAGATTTGTTGTGATGAATCACGATTAATTGCACCGGTGATAATTTGCTCAATATTTGTAATTTAAGAATTTTTATATTAAAAATCATTACAAGAAAAATTGCCATTTTGATGTCGTCCAAAGTAGCGGTTTGCAAAATCAGTAAATTGATAAACACGCCTGCTTTAACCTCAAAGTCAACTTGTTTTGACATCGTATTGTTGTTTTCAGCTGTATAGATTATGTGTTTGAAATGTTTTCCAATGTATTTTGAATGCTTTCAGACAATACGTTAACTTGATTAACTGATTAACTTTAGACAGCGCTAATTTGAACATATTCCAGCAGGATAAAGGGAGGAGGCATGGGGCGCTAGCTCTCATTTTCTTTTCACTAGGCTTCTTCCAGCGGTGCTGACCAGCCTGAAGAGAGCGTTCGCCTGCAACAGCAACACTTCAGAACGGATGGCTCGAAATCAAAGTCATTTATATTCGAACAGTACACTCAAGTAGGCCAGGTAGATGGCGGTTAGAGGCACAGCCCATCAGCCGGAGGGTTGAGTTCGAATCCCGGGTTACGGGAAGTGAGCTGGCAGCAACTGCAGGGTTGCTGTTATTCAATCCTAAATGCCATTGTCTGCCCGGGCACCCAGTGCCTAGCAGCCCCCGCACATCTCCAAAAACTTGTGTATGCATGTGCTTTCAGAGGGTTGAAGTTAAAAGGCGAAGTCAAAGTTCAGATTGGACCTTGTGTTCAATTGACCAATAAAGTTATCTTAATTTTGTATTACCTTTTCACAAGAATGGCATTACAGAATTTGCAATTCCACTTCATTCTACATTCCCAATTCCCACATGTGGAAACATTGCTACTGCAATAATGTTAACACCACCTTTTCACATGTGAGGAGAATAATACTATTTCACCACCACAAGTGAAAGTGCAATTCCACATTGAAAGTGGGAGATGTTTACATGTGGGTTTTCTAACATGTGGAGCTTTGCAAATTAGATTTTTACATATGAGTTTGATTTTCAAAATGTGAACTTTCCAAGTCCTATGTAAGTGCAAATTTCAAATGTGAAACGCTATTCGTGCACATGTGCAACTACAATTCCATGTAGAGTGAACCCACATTTTTTTGTTCTCACATGTGAAATGTAATGTGCTAGCAGCTATTTCCCGCGTGAAACTACAAATTTGATGTGTTTATTTTGTTAGGGACATCCATTAAGCTCACTCATCTCAGTGTGTGTGTGAGAAAGTGTAGTGTGTTTGTGTTTGTGTGTTTGAGTGTGTGTGTTTGAGTGTGTGTGTGTCTGTGTGTTTGAGTGTGTGTGTTTGAGAGTGTGTGTGTCTGTTTTTGTGTGTTTGAGTGTGTGTGTGTCTGTGTGTTTGAGTGTGTGTGTTTGTGTGTTTGAGTGTGTGTGTGTCTGTGTGTTTGAGTGTGTGTATTGTGTCTGTGTGTTTGAGTGTGTGTGTGTCTGTGCTGTGTGTGTGTAGTTTATGTTTGTGTGTTTAGAGTGTGTGTGTGTGCCTGTGCCTGTGTGTTTGAGTGTTTGACAATGAGTCTTGTGTTTGATGTGTGTGTCTGTGTGTTTGAGTGTGTGTGTGTCTGTGTGTTTGAGAGTGTGTGTGTGTCTGTGTGTTTGAGTGTGTGTGTGTGTCTGTGTGTTTGAGGTGTGGTATGTGTCTGTGTGTTTGTGTGTTTGAGTGTGTGTGTGTCTTGTGTTTGAGGTGTGTGTCTGTGTGTTGAGTGTGTGTGTGTCTTGTGTGTGTGTGTTTATGTTTGTGTGTTTGAGTGTGTGCCTGCCTGTTACCTGTGTGTTTGATTGTTTGTGTGTCTGTGTGTTTGAGTGTGTGTGTCTGTGTTGGGTATGGTGTGTGTCTGTGTGTTTGAGTGTGTGTGTGTGTGTCTGTGTGTTTGGGGTGTGTGTGTGTGTGTCTGTGTGTTTGAGTGTGTTTGTCTGTGTGTTTTGTGTGTTTGAGTGTGTGTGTGTGTCTGTGTGTTTGGTGTGTGTGTGTGTGTCTAGCCAATGATGATTTGAGGTGTGTTATGTGTGTCTGTGTGTTTGAGTGTGTGTGTGTGTCTGTGTGTTTGAGTGTGTGTGTGTGTCAAATGTGTGTTTGAGTGTGTGTGTGTGTCTATGTGTTTGAGTGTGTGTGTCTGTGTGTTTATGGCCTATCCAGGCCTTTATTAGGATAAGTTAATCTACAAAGTCTCCCCAAAGAAAAGGCAAATGTGATAACTCATTTTCACATGAGCTACAGAGTCATATTCATTAAGATGAAACAGCAGAAAAGTTTGAAATATTTTGAACAAGAAGATGTAAATGAGAGTTTGTTCTAAGACAAGTCCAGGTAGTCCCTCCCTGTTTACAGTACATTTTCTTCAGTTTGTTGCCTAATGAACACACC
>NW_025537514.1:0-32291 GCF_020615455.1 Coregonus clupeaformis
GTGTGTGTGTGTGTGTGCTGTGTGTAGCCGTGAGTGTGGGTGTGTGTGTGTACCGTAGGGTGGTGTGTGTGTGTGTGTACCGTAGAGTGGTGTGTGTGTGTGTGTGTGTGTGTGTGTGTGTGTGTGTGTGTGTGCCATGTGTACCGTAGGAGTGGTGTGTGTGTGTGTGTGTACCGTAGGGTGTGTGTGTGTGTGTGTGTGTGGCCGTAGGGTATTTTTGTGTGTGTGTGTGTGTACCCCGTAGGAGTGGTGTGTGTGTGTGTGTGTGTGTAGCCGTGAGTGGTGTGTGTGTGTGTGTGTGTGTGTATACCGTAAGGTAAGTGTGTGTGTGTGTGTGTGGCGGCGCACCGTAGGGTGGTGTGTGTGTGTGTGTGGGGCCGTAGGGTGGTATGTGTGTGTGTGTGTGGCATGTGTGTGTGTGTGTGTGTGTGTGTGTGTGTACCGTAGGAGTGAGTGTGTGTGTGTGTGCATGTGTATGTGTATCGTGTGTGGTGTGTGTGTGTGTGTGTGTGTGTGTACCGTAGGGTGGTGTGTGGTGTGTGTGTGTGTGTGTGTGTATGTGCCGTAGGTGGGGTGTAATGTGTGTGTGTGTGTGTACAGTAGGAGTGGTGTGTGTGTGTGTGTGTGTGTGTGTGTACATGGGGTAATTGTGTATGTGTGTGTGTGTGTGTGTGTGTACCGCGCAGGTGAGTGTGTGTGTGTGTGTGTGTGTACGGCCGGGTGGTGTGTGTGTGTGTGTGTGCCATGGGCCACCGTAGGAGTGGTGTATGTGTGTGTGTGTGGCTGTGTGTGGCACCGTAGGTGGTGTGTGTGTGTGTGTGTGTGTGGTGTGTGTGTACAGCAGTGTGTATATGTGTGTGTGTGTGTGTGTGTGCGGCCAAGGTGGTGTGTGTGTGTGTGTGTGTGTGTGTGTACCGTAGGTGGTGTGTGTGTGTGTGTGTGTGCCACGGCAAAGGTGGTGTGTGTGTGTGTGTGTATTACCGTGAGTGGTGGTGTGTGTGTGTGTGTGTCCGTGAGGTGGTGTGTGTGTGTGTGTGTGTGTGTGTGTGTTGCGTAGGGTGGTGTGTGTGTGTGTGTGTGTGTGTGTGCTACCGTAGGGGTGGTGGCATGTGTGTGTATTATTTACCGTAGGGTGGTGTGTGTGTGTGTGTGTGTGTGTGTGTGTACCGTGAAGTGGTGTGTGTGTGTGTGTGTGTGTGTGTGTGTACCGTAAGGTGGTGTGCTTTGTATGTGTGTGTGTGTGTACCGTAGGGTGGTGTGTGTGTGTGTGTGTGTGTGTGTGTGTACCGTAGGAGTGGTGTGTGTGTGTGTGTGTGTGTGTGTGTTACCGTGAGTGGTGTGTGTGTGTGTGTGTGTGTGTGTACCATTGGTGGTGTGTGTGTGTGTGTGTGTGTGTGCAATGGCCGGTGGTGTGTTGTGTGTGTGTGTGTGTGTGTATCGTAGGGTGGTGTGTGTGTGTGTGTGTGTGTGTACCGTAGGAGTGGTGTGTGTGTGTGTGTGTGCTTACCGTAGGGTGGTGTGTGTGTGTGTGTGTGGGGGGGAGTGGTGTGTGTGTGTGTGTACGTGAGGTGGTGTGTGTGTGTGTGTGTGCCGTAGGGTGGTGTGTGTGTGTGTGTGTGCCGTAGGAGTGGTGTGTGTGTGTGTGTGTGCCGTAGGGTGGTGTGTGTGTGTGTGTGTACCGTAGGGTGGTGTGTGTGTGTGTGTGTGTGTGTGTACCGCAGGAGTGGTGGCATGTGTGTGTGTGTACCGTTGGGTGGTGTGTGTGTGTGTGTGTACCGTAGGGTGGTGTGTGTGTGTGTGTGTGTACCGTAGGGTGGTGTGTGTGTGTGTGTGTGTGTGTACCGTAGGGTGGTGTGTGTGTGTGTGTGTGTACCGTAGGGTGGTGTGTGTGTGTGTGTGTGTACCGTAGGGTGGTGTGTGTGTGTGTACCATGGGGTGGTGTGTGTGTGTGTGTGTGTACCGTAGGTGGTGTGTGTGTGTGTGTGTGTACCATAGGGTGGTGTGTGTGTGTGTGTGTGTACCATAGGGTGGTGTATGTGTGTGTGTGTGTGTACCGTGGGTGGGTGTGTGTGTGTGCCGTAGGAGTGGTGTGTGTGTGTGTGTGTGTGTGTGTCCGTAGGGTGGGTGTGTGTGTGTGTGTGTGTGTGCTTGCCGTAGGGTGGTGTGTGTGTGTGTGTGTACCGTAGGGTGGTGTGGCCTGTGTGTGTGGCACCGTAGGAGTGGTGTGTGTGTGTGTGTGCAGTAGGTGGGTGTGTGTGTGTGTGTGTGTGTACCATAGGGTGGTGTGTGTGTGTGTGTGTGTGTGTGCCGTGGGTGGTGTGTGTGTGTGTGTGTACCGTGAATTGGTGTGTGTGTGTGTGTGTGTGTGTGCCGTAGGAGTGGTGTGTGTGTGTGTGTGTGTACGGTAGGAGTGGGTGTGTGTGTGTGTGTGTGTGTGTACCGTAGGGTGGTGTGTGTGTGTGTGTGTGTGGGCGTAGGGTGGTGTGTGTGTGTGTGTGTGTGTGTGTGTGTGTACCGTAGGGTGGGTGTGTGTGTGTGTACAGTAGGTGGTGTGTGTGTGTGTGTGTATGTAGGGTGGTGTGTGTGTGTGTGTGTGTACCGTAGGAGTGGTGTGTGTGTGTGTGTGTGTGTGTGTACCGTGAGGTGGTGTGTGTGTGTGTGCCGTGAGGTGGTGTGTGTGTGTGTGTGTGTGTGTGTGTGTACCGTAGGAGTGGTGTGTGTGTGTGTGTGTGTGTCCCGTAGTGGTGGTGTGTGTGTGTGTGTGTGTACCGTAGGGTGGGTGGCTGTGTGTGTGCCATAGGGTGGTGTGTGTGTGTGTGTGTGTACCATAGGGTGGTGTGTGTGTGTGTGTGTAGCCGTAGGGTGGTGTGTGTGTGTGTGTGTGTGTGTGTGTACCGTAGGGTGGTGTGTGTGTGTGTGTGTGTGTGTGTGTACCATAGGTGGTGTGTGTGTGTGTGTGTGTGTGTGTACCATAGGGTGGTGTGTGTGTGTGTGTGTGTGTGTGCACCATAGGGTGGTGTGTGTGTGTGTGTGTGTGTGTGTGTGTGTGTACCACAAGAAAGGTGGTGTGTGTGTGTGTGTGTGTACCGTAGGAGTGGTGTGTGTGTGTGTGTGTGTGTGTGTGTGTGCCGTAGGGTGGTGTGTGTGTGTGTGTGTGTGTGTGTGTACCACTTAAGGTGGGTGTGTGTGTGTGCTGTGTGTGTGTGTGTACCATAGGGTGGTGTGTGTGTGTGTGTGTGTGTGTGTGTGTGTACCATAGGGTGGTGTGTGTGTGTGTGTGTGTGTGTGTGTGTGCCACCGTAGGGTGGTGTGTGTGTGTGTGTGTGTGTGTGTGCCGTAGGTGGTGTGTGTGTGTGTGTGTGTGCCGGCAAGGTGGTGTGTGTGTGTGTGTGTGTGTGTACATTAGGGTGGTGTGTGTGTGTACCACTTGGTGGGTGTGTGTGTGTGTGTGTGTGTACCATAGGGTGGTGTGTGTGTGTGTGTGTGTGTGTGTGTACCGTAGGGTGGTGTGTGTGTGTGTGTGTGGTGGTGGTGTGTGTGTGTGTGGAGTGGTGTGTGTGTGTGTGTGTGTGTACCGTAGGAGTGGTGTGTGTGTGTGTGTGTGTGTGTGTGTAGCACCGTAGGAGTGGTGTGTGTGTGTGTGTACGTGAGGTGGTGTGTGTGTGTGTGTGTGTGTGTGTGCCGTAAGTGGTGTGTGTGTGTGTGTGTGTACCGTGAGGTGGTGTGTGTGTGTGTGTGTGTGTGTACCGTGTGTGGGTGTGTGTGTGTGTGTGTGTACCGTAGGGTGGTGTGTGTGTGTGTGTGTGTGTGTGCATGCAAGTGGTGCCATTGTGTGTGTGTGTGTGTGTACCGTAGGGTGGTGTGTGTGTGTGTGTACCGAGGTGTGTGTGTGTGTGTGTGTGGCCACCGTAGGGGTGGTGTGTGTGTGTGTGCTGTGTGTGTACCGAGGGTGTGTGTGTGTGTGTGTGTGTACCGTAGGGTGGTTGTGCCACGTGGGAATTGTGTGTGTGTGTGTGTACCGAAGGGGGGTGTGTGTGTGTGTGTGTGTGTGTGTACCGGGGTGTTGTGTGTGGTGTGTACCGTAGGGTGGTGTGTGTGTGTGTGTGTGTGTGTCCGTGAGGGTGGTGTGTGTGTGTGTGTGTGTACCGTAGGTGTGTGTGTGTGTGTGTGTGTGTGTACCGTGAGAGGGTGGTGTGTGTGTGTGTGTGTGTGTGCACCGTAGGGTGGTGTGTGTGTGTGTGCATGTGTGTGTGTGTGTGTGTACAGTGGGTGGTGTGTGTGTGTGTGTGCGTGTACCGTAGGTGGTGTGTGTGTGTGTGTGTGTGTACCCGAGTGTGTGTGTGTGTGTGTGTACCGTAGGGTGGTGTGTGTGTGTGTGTGTGTGTGTGTGTATGTACGTGTATTAGGGTGGTGTTGTGTGTGTGTGTGTGTGTGTGTACCACGAGGGGGGTGTGTGTGTGTGTGTGTGTGTACCGGGAGGGTGGTGTGTGTGTGTGTGGGCACCGTAGGTGGTGTGTGTGTGGTGTGTGTGTGTATGTAGGTGTGTGTGTGTGTGGGTGGTGTGTGTGTGTGTGTGTGTGTGTGTGTGTGTACCTAGGGTGGGGTGTGTGTGTGTGTGTGTGTGTGTGCCGTGGGGTGAACCGTAAGGTGGTGTCGTGTGGTGTGTGTGTGTGTACCGTAGGGTGGTGTGTGTGTGTGTGTGTGTGTACCGTGTAGGGTGGGTGTGTGTGTGTGTGTGTGTACGTAGGGTGGTGTGTGTGTGTGTGTGTGTGTGTACCGTAGGGTGGTGTGTGTGTGTGTGTGGTGTGTGTGTAGTGTGATGTGGTAATGTGTGTGTGTACCGTAGGGTGGTGTGTGTGTGTGTGTGTGTGTGTACCGTAGGGTGGTAAAAATTAGGGTGGTGTGTGTGTGTGTGTGCCACCGTAGGGTGGTGTGTGTGTGTGTGTGTGTGTGTACCGTAGGTGGTGTGGTGTGTGTGTGTGTGTGTACCGTAGGGTGTGTGTGTGTGTGTGTACCGAGTTGTGCTTAGTAGGGTGGTGTGTGTAGCATAGTGTGTGTACCGAGCAAGGTGAGTGTGTATGTGTGTGTACCGTAGGGTGGTGGTGTGTGTGTGTGTGTACCGTAGGGTGGTGGTGTGTGTGTGTGTGTGTACCGTAGGGTGGTGTGTGTGTGTGTGTGTGTGTGTAGTGTGGCGCAAGGTGGTGTGTGTGTGTGTGTGTGTGTAGTACACCGCAGGGGTGGTGTGGGTGTATGTAGGGTGGTGTGTGTGTGTGTGTGTGTGTGCACGTAGGGTGGTGTGTGTGTGTGTGTGTGTGTACCGTAGGTGGGGGACGAGGGGTGTGTGTGTGTGTGTGTGTACCGTAGGGTGGTGTGTGTGTGTGTGTGTGCCGGGAGTAGGGTGGTGTGTGTGTGTGTGTGTGTGTGTACCTGTAGGGTGTGTGTGTGTGTGTGTGTGTACCGTAGGGTGGTGTGTGTGTAGCCGCGGTGGTGTGTGTACCGAGTGGTGTGTGTGTCGTGTGTGTGTGTGTGTGTGTGTGTGTGTAGTGGAGTGGTGGTGTGTGTGTGTGTGTGTGTGTGTGGGTGTGTGTTTAGGGTGTGTGTGTGTACCGAGGTGGTGTGTGTGTGTGTGTGTGTACCGTAGGGTGTGTGTGTGTTGTGTACAGAGGGTGTGTGTGTGTGTACCCGTAGGGTGGTGTGTGTGTGTGTGTGTGTACCGTGAGGGTGGTGTGTGTGTGTGTACCATAGGGTGGTGTGTGTGTGTGTGTGTGTGACCGGGGTGTGTGTGTGTGTGTGTGTACTAGGGTGGTGTGTGTGTGTGTGTGTGTACCGTAGGGTGGTGTGTGTGTGTGTGTGTGTACCGTAGGAGTGGTGTGTGTGTGTGTGTGTGTGTGTGTGTGTGTGTGTGTGTACGTAGGGTGGTGTGTGTGTGTGTGTGTGTGTACCGTAGGGTGGTGTGTGTGTGTGTGTGTGTGTACCGTAGGGTGGTGTGTGTGTGTGTGTGTGTGTGTACCGTAGGGTGGGTGCTGTGTGTGTGTGTGTGTAACCGTAGGGTGTGGTGTGTGTGTGTGTGTGTGTGTGTGTGTAAGTGGTGTGTGTGTGTGTGTGTGTGTGTGTGTGTGTGTGTGTACCGTAGGGTGGTGTGTGTGTGTGTGTGTGTGTGTACCGTAGGGGGTGTGTGTGTGTGTGTGTGTGTACCGTAGGGTGTGTGTGTGTGTGTGTGTGTGTGTGTGTACCGTAGGGTGGTGTGTGTGTGTGTGATGGGTGTGTGTGTGTGTGTACCGTAGGGTGGTGTGTGTGTGTGTGTGTGTACCGTAGGGTGGTTGTGTGTGTGTGTGTGTACCGTAGGGTGGTGTGTGTGTGTGTGTGTGTGTGTACCGTAGGTGGTGTGTGTGTGTGTGTGTACCGTAGGGTGGTGTGTGTGTGTGTGTGTGTGTGTGTACCGTAGGGGTGGTGTGTGTGTGTGTGTGTGTGTGTACTGTAGGTGGTGTGTGTGTGTGTGTGTGTACCGTAGGGTGGTGTGTGTGTGTGTACATAGGTGTGTGTGTGTGTGTGTGTGTACCGTAGGGTGGTGTGTGTGTGTGTGTGTGTGTGACGTAGGGTGGTGTGTGTGTGTGTGTGTGTGTGTGTGTGTACCCGAGGGGTGGTGTGTGTGTGTGTGTGTGTGTGTGTACCGTAGTGGTGTGTGTGTGTGTGTGTGTGTGTACCGTAGGGTGGTGTGTGTGTGTGTGTGTACCGTAGGGTGGTGTGTGTGTGTGTGTGTGTCCGTAGGGTGGTGTGTGTGTGTGTGTGTGTGTGTGTGTGTGTACCGTAGGGTGGTGTGTGTGTGTGTGTGTGTACCGTAGGGTGGTGTGTGTGTGTGTGTGTGTGTGTGTGTGTGTGTGTGTGTGTGTGTGTACCGTAGGGTGGTGTGTGTGTGTGTGTGTACCATAGGGTGGTGTGTGTGTGTGTGTGTGTGTGTGTGTGTGTGTGTGTGTGTGTGTGTACCGTAGGGGTGGTGTGTGTGTGTGTGTACCGTAGGGTGGTGTGTGTGTGTGTGTGTGTGTGTGTGTGACCATAGGGTGGTGTGTGTGTGTGTGTGTACCGTAGGTGGTGTGTGTGTGTGTGTGTGTGTGTGTGTACCGTAGGGTGGTGTGTGTGTGTGTGTGTGTGTACCATAGGGTGGTGTGTGTGTGTAGTACCATAGGGTGGTGTGTGTGTGTGTGTACCGTAGGGTGGTGTGTGTACCATAGGGTGGTGTGTGTGTGTGTGTGTGTGTGTGTGACCGTAGGAGTGGTGGTGTGTGTGTGTGTGTGTGTACCGTAGGGTGGTTGTGTGTGTGTGTGTGTGTGTACCATAGGGTGGTGTGTGTGTGTGTGTACCGTAGGGTGGTGTGTGTGTGTGTGTGTGTGTGTGTGTACCATAGGGTGGTGTGTGTGTGTGTGTGTGTGTGTGTGTGTACCGTAGGGTGGTGTGTGTGTGTGTGTGTGTGTGTACCGTAGGGTGGTGTGTGTGTGTGTGTGTGTACCGTAGGGTGTGTGTGTGTGTGTGTGTACCGTAGGGTGGTGTGTGTGTGTGTGTGTGTGTGTGTACCGTAGGGTGGTGTGTGTGTGTGTACCATAGTGTGGTGTGTGTGTGTGTGTGTGTACCGTAGGGGGATCCGGACAGCCAGATGGGGGGTGCTCCTGGGCGGGGCATCCAGGGGTGAGAGGTCAGGGGGGAGGGGTCGTGGGGCCAGCGGGCGGAGCCTCCAGTCACCATGAGGTTGGAGGTCATCAGGTTAGAGGTCAGGGCGCTGGACACCAGGGGGTGCATCTGGGTGAACTCTGCCAGCTCCTTACTCTCTCTGAACACACACACACACACACACACACACTCATATAAAAACATCTAATTCATAGCACTCTTTAAATCCATCCTTGATAGGGAGTGATCGAGTGCACACACTTCAGGAGAACGGAATCAAACCCTTAACCCAACCAGGGAACCAACTCCTAACCCAACCAGAGAACCAACCCCTCTGTAGCTCAGCTGGTAGAGCACGGCGCTTGTAACGCCAAGGTAGTGGGTTCGATCCCCGGGACCACCCATACAAAAAAAAAAAAAAAAAAAAAAAAAATGTATGCACGCATGACTGTAAGTCTCTTTGGATAAAAGCGTCTGCTAAATGGCATATTATTATTATTATTATAGGGAACCAACCCCTAACCCAACCAGGGAACCAACCCCTAACCCAACCAGGGAACCAACCCTTTACCCAACCAGGGAACCAACCCCTAACCCAACCAGGGAACCAACCCCTAACCCAACCAGGGAACCAACCCCTTACCCAACCAGGGAACCAACCCCTAACCCAACCAGGGAACCAACCCCTAACCCAACCAGGGAACCAACCCCCTACCCAACCAGGAACCAACCCCTAACCCAACCAGGAACCAACCCCTTACCCAACCAGGGAACCAACCCCTAACCCAACCAGGGAACCAACCCCTTACCCAACCAGGGAACCAACCCCAACCCAACCAGGGAACCAACCCCTAACCCAACCAGGGAACCAACCCCTAACCCAACCAGGGAACCAACCCCTAACCCAACCAGGGAACCAACCCTAACCCAACCAGGGAACCAACCCCTAACCCAACCAGGAACCAACCCTTACCCAACCAGGGAACCAACCCCTAAACCAACCAGGGAACCAACCCCTAACCCAACCAGGGAACCAACCCCTAACCCAACCAGGGAAACAACCCCTAACCCAACCAGGGAACCAACCCCTAACCCAACCAGGGAAACAACCCCTAACCCAACCAGGGAACCAACCCCTTACCCAACCAGGGAACCAACCCCTAACCCAACCAGGGAACCAACCCCCTAACCCAACCAGGAACCAACCCCTTACCCAACCAGGGAACCAACCCCTAACCCAACCAGGAACCAACCACTTACCCAACCAGGAACCAACCCCTAACCCAACCAGGGAACCAACCCTTACCCAACCAGGGAACCAACCCCTAACCCAACCAGGGACCAACCCCTAACCCAACCAGGGGGAACCAACCCCTAACCCAACCAGGGAACCAACCCCTAACCCAACCAGGGAACCAACCCCTAACCCAACCAGGGAACCAACCCCAACCCAACCAGGGAACCAACCCCTACCCAACCAGGAACCAACCCCTAACCCAACCAGGGAACCAACCCCTAACCCAACCAGGGAACCAACCCCTAACCCAACCAGGGGAACCAACCCCTAACCCAACCAGGGAAACAACCCCTAACCCAACCAGGGAACCAACCCCTTACCCAACCAGGGAACCAACCCCCTAACCCAACCAGGGAACCAACCCCTAACCCAACCAGGGAACCAACCCCCTTACCCAACCAGGGAACCAACCCCTTACCCAACCAGGGAACCAACCCTAACCCAACCAGGGAACCAACCCCTTACCCAACCAGGGAACCAACCCCTAACCCAACCAGGGACCAACCCCTACAACCAGGGAACCAACCCCTAACCCAACCAGGGAACCAACCCCCCAACCCAACCAGGGAACCAACCCCTAACCCAACCAGGGAACCAACCCCTACCCAACCAGGGAACCAACCCCTAACCCAACCAGGGAACCAACCCCTAACCCAACCAGGGAACCAACCCCTAACCCAACCAGGAACCAACCCCTAACCCAACCAGGGAACCAACCCCTAACCCAACCAGGAACCAACCTAACTGAAAGGAAACAACCCCTAACCCAACCAGGGAACCAACCCCTAACCCAACCAGGAAACAACCCCTAACCCAACCAGGGAACCAACCCCTAACCCAACCAGGGAACCAACCCCTAACCCAACCAGGGAACCAACCCCTAAGCAACCAGGGAACCAACCCTAACCAAGCAGGAACCAACCCCAACCCAACCAGGGAACCAACCCCTAACCCAACCAGGGAACCAACCCCTAACTCCAAACAGGGAACCAACCCCCTAACCCAACCAGGAACCAACCCAACCTACAACCAGGAAACAACCCCTAACCCAACCAGGGAAACAACCCCTAACCCAACCAGGGAAACAACCCCTAACCCAACCAGGGAACCAACCCCTACCCAACCAGGGAACCAACCCCCTAACCCAACCAGGGAACCAACCCCTAACCCAACCAGGAACCAACCCCTACCCAACCAGGGAACCAACCCCTTACCCAACCAGGGAACCAACCCCTAACCCAACCAGGGAACCAACCCTAACCCAACCAGGAAACCAACCCCTAACCCAACCAGGGAACCAACCCCTAACCCAACCAGGGAACCAACCCCCTAACCCAACCAGGGGACCAACCCCTAACCCAACCAGGGAACCAACCCCTAACCCAACCAGGGGTTATTTGAATTCTGTGACCTGACTAAAGACCAGAAGAACTCGTCACAACTCAAATAACAGAGTTCTATGAATAATATCCAGTAGTCAATAGTTTCCCAACAGGTTGCAGGTTCTATGAATATTATCCAGTAGTCAATAGTTTCCTAACAGGTTGCAGGTTCTATGAATATTATCCAGTAGTCAATAGTTTCCTAACAGGTTGCAGGTTCTATGAATAATATCCAGTAGTCAATAGTTTCCTAACAGGTTGCAGGTTCTATGAATATTATCCAGTAGTCAATAGTTTCCCAACAGGTTGCAGGTTCTATGAATAATATCCAGTAGTCAATAGTTTCCTAACAGGTTGCAGGTTCTATGAATATTATCCAGTAGTCAATAGTTTCCTAACAGGTTGCAGGTTCTATGAATATTATCCAGTAGTCAATAGTTTCCTAACAGGTTGCAGGTTCTATGAATATTATCCAGTAGTCAATAGTTTCCTAACAGGTTGCAGGTTCTATGAATATTATCCAGTAGTCAATAGTTTCCTAACAGGTTGCAGGTTCTATGAATAATATCCAGTAGTCAATAGTTTCCTAACAGGTTGCAGGTTCTATGAATATTATCCAGTAGTCAATAGTTTCCTAACAGGTTGCAGGTTCTATGAATAATATCCAGTAGTCAATAGTTTCCTAACAGGTTGCAGGTTCTATGAATATTATCCAGTAGTCAATAGTTTCCTAACAGGTTGCAGGTTCTATGAATATTATCCAGTAGCCAATAGTTTCCCAACAGGTTGCAGGTTCTATGAATATTATCCAGTAGCCAATAGTTTCCTAACAGGTTGCAGGTTCTATGAATATTATCCAGTAGTCAATAGTTTCCTAACAGGTTGCAGGTTCTATGAATAATATCCAGTAGTCAATAGTTTCCTAACAGGTTGCAGGTTCTATGAATAATATCCAGTAGTCAATAGTTTCCTAACAGGTTGCAGGTTCTATGAATAATATCCAGTAGTCAATAGTTTCCTAACAGGTTGCAGGTTCTATGAATAATATCCAGTAGTCAATAGTTTCCTAACAGGTTGCAGGTTCTATGAATATTATCCAGTAGTCAATAGTTTCCTAACAGGTTGCAGGTTCTATGAATAATATCCAGTAGTCAATAGTTTCCTAACAGGTTGCAGGTTCTATGAATAATATCCAGTAGTCAATAGTTTCCTAACAGGTTGCAGGTTCTATGAATATTATCCAGTAGTCAATAGTTTCCTAACAGGTTGCAGGTTCTATGAATAATATCCAGTAGTCAATAGTTTCCTAACAGGTTGCAGGTTCTATGAATATTATCCAGTAGTCAATAGTTTCCTAACAGGTTGCAGGTTCTATGAATAATATCCAGTAGTCAATAGTTTCCTAACAGGTTGCAGGTTCTATGAATATTATCCAGTAGTCAATAGTTTCCTAACAGGTTGCAGGTTCTATGAATAATATCCAGTAGTCAATAGTTTCCTAACAGGTTGCAGGTTCTATGAATATTATCCAGTAGCCAATAGTTTCTCAACAGGTTGCAGGTTCTATGAATATTATCCAGTAGTCAATAGTTTCCTAACAGGTTGCAGGTTCTATGAATATTATCCAGTAGCCAATAGTTTCTCAACAGGTTGCAGGTTCTATGAATAATATCCAGTAGTCAATAGTTTCCTAACAGGTTGCAGGTTCTATGAATATTATCCAGTAGTCAATAGTTTCTAACAGGTTGCAGGTTCTATGAATATTATCCAGTAGCCAATAGTTTCCTAACAGGTTGCAGGTTCTATGAATATTATCCAGTAGTCAATAGTTTCCTAACAGGTTGCAGGTTCTATGAATATTATCCAGTAGTCAATAGTTTCCTAACAGGTTGCAGGTTCTATGAATAATATCCAGTAGTCAATAGTTTCCTAACAGGTTGCAGGTTCTATGAATATTATCCAGTAGTCAATAGTTTCCTAACAGGTTGCAGGTTCTATGAATAATATCCAGTAGTCAATAGTTTCCTAACAGGTTGCAGGTTCTATGAATATTATCCAGTAGTCAATAGTTTCCTAACAGGTTGCAGGTTCTATGAATATTATCCAGTAGTCAATAGTTTCCCAACAGGTTGCAGGTTCTATGAATATTATCCAGTAGTCAATAGTTTCCTAACAGGTTGCAGGTTCTATGAATATTATCCAGTAGTCAATAGTTTCCTAACAGGTTGCAGGTTCTATGAATATTATCCAGTAGTCAATAGTTTCCTAACAGGTTGCAGGTTCTATGAATATTATCCAGTAGTCAATAGTTTCCTAACAGGTTGCAGGTTCTATGAATATTATCCAGTAGTCAATAGTTTCCTAACAGGTTGCAGGTTCTATGAATAATATCCAGTAGTCAATAGTTTCCTAACAGGTTGCAGGTTCTATGAATATTATCCAGTAGTCAATAGTTTCCTAACAGGTTGCAGGTTCTATGAATATTATCCAGTAGTCAATAGTTTCCTAACAGGTTGCAGGTTCTATGAATATTATCCAGTAGTCAATAGTTTCCTAACAGGTTGCAGGTTCTATGAATAATATCCAGTAGTCAATAGTTTCCTAACAGGTTGCAGGTTCTATGAATAATATCCAGTAGTCAATAGTTTCCTAACAGGTTGCAGGTTCTATGAATATTATCCAGTAGTCAATAGTTTCCTAACAGGTTGCAGGTTCTATGAATAATATCCAGTAGTCAATAGTTTCCCAACAGGTTGCAGGTTCTATGAATATTATCCAGTAGCCAATAGTTTCCCAACAGGTTGCAGGTTCTATTAATATTATCCAGTAGCCAATAGTTTCCTAACAGGTTGCAGGTTCTATGAATATTATCCAGTAGTCAATAGTTTCCTAACAGGTTGCAGGTTCTATGAATAATATCCAGTAGTCAATAGTTTCCTAACAGGTTGCAGGTTCTATGAATAATATCCAGTAGTCAATAGTTTCCTAACAGGTTGCAGGTTCTATGAATAATATCCAGTAGTCAATAGTTTCCTAACAGGTTGCAGGTTCTATGAATAATATCCAGTAGTCAATAGTTTCCTAACAGGTTGCAGGTTCTATGAATAATATCCAGTAGTCAATAGTTTCCTAACAGGTTGCAGGTTCTATGAATATTATCCAGTAGTCAATAGTTTCCTAACAGGTTGCAGGTTCTATGAATAATATCCAGTAGTCAATAGTTTCCTAACAGGTTGCAGGTTCTATGAATAATATCCAGTAGTCAATAGTTTCCTAACAGGTTGCAGGTTCTATGAATAATATCCAGTAGTCAATAGTTTCCTAACAGGTTGCAGGTTCTATGAATAATATCCAGTAGTCAATAGTTTCCTAACAGGTTGCAGGTTCTATGAATAATATCCAGTAGTCAATAGTTTCCTAACAGGTTGCAGGTTCTATGAATAATATCCAGTAGTCAATAGTTTCCTAACAGGTTGCAGGTTCTATGAATATTATCCAGTAGTCAATAGTTTCCTAACAGGTTGCAGGTTCTATGAATATTATCCAGTAGTCAATAGTTTCCTAACAGGTTGCAGGTTCTATGAATATTATCCAGTAGTCAATAGTTTCCTAACAGGTTGCAGGTTCTATGAATATTATCCAGTAGTCAATAGTTTCCTAACAGGTTGCAGGTTCTATGAATATTATCCAGTAGTCAATAGTTTCCTAACAGGTTGCAGGTTCTATGAATAATATCCAGTAGCCAATAGTTTCCTAACAGGTTGCAGGTTCTATGAATATTATCCAGTAGTCAATAGTTTCCTAACAGGTTGCAGGTTCTATGAATATTATCCAGTAGTCAATAGTTTCCTAACAGGTTGCAGGTTCTATGAATATTATCCAGTAGTCAATAGTTTCCTAACAGGTTGCAGGTTCTATGAATATTATCCAGTAGTCAATAGTTTCCTAACAGGTTGCAGGTTCTATGAATATTATCCAGTAGTCAATAGTTTCCCAACTGGTTGCAGGTTCTATGAATAATATCCAGTAGTCAATAGTTTCCTAACAGGTTGCAGGTTCTATGAATAATATCCAGTAGTCAATAGTTTCCTAACAGGTTGCAGGTTCTATGAATATTATCCAGTAGTCAATAGTTTCCTAACAGGTTGCAGGTTCTATGAATATTATCCAGTAGTCAATAGTTTCCTAACAGGTTGCAGGTTCTATGAATATTATCCAGTAGCCAATAGTTTCTCAACAGGTTGCAGGTTCTATGAATAATATCCAGTAGTCAATAGTTTCCTAACAGGTTGCAGGTTCTATGAATAATATCCAGTAGTCAATAGTTTCCTAACAGGTTGCAGGTTCTATGAATAATATCCAGTAGTCAATAGTTTCCTAACAGGTTGCAGGTTCTATGAATATTATCCAGTAGTCAATAGTTTCCTAACAGGTTGCAGGTTCTATGAATATTATCCAGTAGTCAATAGTTTCCTAACAGGTTGCAGGTTCTATGAATATTATCCAGTAGTCAATAGTTTCCTAACAGGTTGCAGGTTCTATGAATATTATCCAGTAGTCAATAGTTTCCTAACAGGTTGCAGGTTCTATGAATATTATCCAGTAGTCAATAGTTTCCTAACAGGTTGCAGGTTCTATGAATAATATCCAGTAGCCAATAGTTTCCTAACAGGTTGCAGGTTCTATGAATATTATCCAGTAGTCAATAGTTTCCTAACAGGTTGCAGGTTCTATGAATATTATCCAGTAGTCAATAGTTTCCTAACAGGTTGCAGGTTCTATGAATATTATCCAGTAGTCAATAGTTTCCTAACAGGTTGCAGGTTCTATGAATATTATCCAGTAGTCAATAGTTTCCTAACAGGTTGCAGGTTCTATGAATATTATCCAGTAGTCAATAGTTTCCCAAATGGTTGCAGGTTCTATGAATAATATCCAGTAGTCAATAGTTTCCTAACAGGTTGCAGGTTCTATGAATAATATCCAGTAGTCAATAGTTTCCTAACAGGTTGCAGGTTCTATGAATATTATCCAGTAGTCAATAGTTTCCTAACAGGTTGCAGGTTCTATGAATATTATCCAGTAGTCAATAGTTTCCTAACAGGTTGCAGGTTCTATGAATATTATCCAGTAGCCAATAGTTTCTCAACAGGTTGCAGGTTCTATGAATATTATCCAGTAGTCAATAGTTTCCTAACAGGTTGCAGGTTCTATGAATATTATCCAGTAGTCAATAGTTTCCTAACAGGTTGCAGGTTCTATGAATATTATCCAGTAGTCAATAGTTTCCTAACAGGTTGCAGGTTCTATGAATATTATCCAGTAGTCAATAGTTTCCTAACAGGTTGCAGGTTCTATGAATAATATCCAGTAGTCAATAGTTTCCCAACAGGTTGCAGGTTCTAGAATATTATCCAGTAGTCAATAGTTTCCTAACAGGTTGCAGGTTCTATGAATATTATCCAGTAGTCAATAGTTTCCTAACAGGTTGCAGGTTCTATGAATATTATCCAGTAGTCAATAGTTTCCTAACAGGTTGCAGGTTCTATGAATATTATCCAGTAGTCAATAGTTTCCTAACAGGTTGCAGGTTCTATGAATAATATCCAGTAGTCAATAGTTTCCCAACAGGTTGCAGGTTCTATGAATATTATCCAGTAGTCAATAGTTTCCTAACAGGTTGCAGGTTCTATGAATATTATCCAGTAGTCAAGTAGTTTCCTAACAGGTTGCAGGTTCTATGAATATTATCCAGTAGTCAATAGTTTCCTAACAGGTTGCAGGTTCTATGAATATTATCCAGTAGTCAATAGTTTCCCAACAGGTTGCAGGTTCTATGAATATTATCCAGTAGTCAATAGTTTCCTAACAGGTTGCAGGGTTCTATGAATATTATCCAGTAGTCAATAGTTTCCTAACAGGTTGCAGGTTCTATGAATATTATCCAGTAGTCAATAGTTTCCTAACAGGTTGCAGGTTCTATTAATATTATCCAGTAGTCAATAGTTTCCTAACAGGTTGCAGGTTCTATGAATAATATCCAGTAGTCAATAGTTTCCTAACAGGTTGCAGGTTCTATGAATATTATCCAGTAGTCAATAGTTTCCTAACAGGTTGCAGGTTCTATGAATAATATCCAGTAGCCAATAGTTTCCTAACAGGTTGCAGGTTCTATGAATATTATCCAGTAGTCAATAGTTTCCTAACAGGTTGCAGGTTCTATGAATATTATCCAGTAGCCAATAGTTTCCCAACAGGTTGCAGGTTCTATTAATATTATCCAGTAGTCAATAGTTTCCTAACAGGTTGCAGGTTCTATGAATATTATCCAGTAGTCAATAGTTTCCTAACAGGTTGCAGGTTCTATGAATATTATCCAGTAGTCAATAGTTTCCTAACAGGTTGCAGGTTCTATGAATAATATCCAGTAGTCAATAGTTTCCTAACAGGTTGCAGGTTCTATGAATATTATCCAGTAGTCAATAGTTTCCTAACAGGTTGCAGGTTCTATGAATAATATCCAGTAGTCAATAGTTTCCTAACAGGTTGCAGGTTCTATGAATATTATCCAGTAGTCAATAGTTTCCTAACAGGTTGCAGGTTCTATGAATAATATCCAGTAGTCAATAGTTTCCTAACAGGTTGCAGGTTCTATGAATATTATCCAGTAGTCAATAGTTTCCTAACAGGTTGCAGGTTCTATGAATAATATCCAGTAGCCAATAGTTTCCTAACAGGTTGCAGGTTCTATGAATATTATCCAGTAGTCAATAGTTTCCTAACAGGTTGCAGGTTCTATGAATATTATCCAGTAGTCAATAGTTTCCTAACAGGTTGCAGGTTCTATGAATATTATCCAGTAGCCAATAGTTTCCTAACAGGTTGCAGGTTCTATGAATATTATCCAGTAGTCAATAGTTTCCTAACAGGTTGCAGGTTCTATGAATAATATCCAGTAGTCAATAGTTTCCTAACAGGTTGCAGGTTCTATGAATAATATCCAGTAGTCAATAGTTTCCTAACAGGTTGCAGGTTCTATGAATATTATCCAGTAGTCAATAGTTTCCTAACAGGTTGCAGGTTCTATGAATAATATCCAGTAGTCAATAGTTTCCTAACAGGTTGCAGGTTCTATGAATATTATCCAGTAGCCAATAGTTTCCTAACAGGTTGCAGGTTCTATGAATATTATCCAGTAGTCAATAGTTTCCTAACAGGTTGCAGGTTCTATGAATAATGTCAATAGTTTCCTAACAGGTTGCAGGTTCTATGAATATTATCCAGTAGTCAATAGTTTCCTAACAGGTTGCAGGTTCTATGAATAATATCCAGTAGTCAATAGTTTCCTAACAGGTTGCAGGTTCTATGAATATTATCCAGTAGTCAATAGTTTCCTAACAGGTTGCAGGTTCTATGAATAATATCCAGCGCTACAGTTTTACTGCAGCCTTCCACAGGTGAGCTGTTGGTCACGCCCCCTTACCTGAGCAACTTCTCCTGCTCACGCTCAAGGCAGCCCAGTCTATCACCATGGTGACGGCCTCGTTCTCCCCCCCGCTCTTCGTCTGTTTGGACGACAGGATAGAACGTGTTGATCCATAATGCACTGCTACAACAACAGTAGTATATCAAAATATACTGAACTAAAACAGAAAACGCAACATGCAACAATTTCAAAGATTTTACTGAGTTACAGTTCATATAAGGAAATCAGTCAATTGAAATAAATTCATTAAGCCCTAATCTATGGATTTCACATGACTGGGAATACAGATATGCATCTGTTGGTCAGAGATACCTTTTTTTTTAAAAGGTAGGGGGGGATTAGAAAACCAGTCGGTATCTGGTGTGACCACCATTTGCCTCACGCAGCTCCTTCACATAGCGTTTCAGGCTGTTGATTGTGGCCTGTGGAATGTTGTCCCACTCCTCTTCAATGGCTGTGCGTTGTTGCTGGATATTGGTGGGAACTGGAACACGCTGTCGTACACATCGATCCAGAGCATCCCAAACATGCTCAATGGGTGACATGTCTGGTGAGTATGCAGGCCATGGAAGAACTGGGACATTTTCAGCTTCCAGGAATTGTGCACAGATCCTTGCGACATGGGGCCGTCCATTATCATGCTGAAACATGAGGTGATGGCGGCGGATGAATGGCACGACAATGGGCCTCAGGATCCCATCACGGTATCTCTGTGCATTCAAATTGCAATTGATAAAATGCAATTGTGTTTGTTGTCCATAGCTTATGTCTGCCATAACCCCACCGCCACCATGGGGCACTCTGTTCATAACGTTGACATCATCAAACCGCTCGCCCACACACGACGCCATACACGTGGTCTGTGGTTGTGAGGCCGGTTGGACGTACTGCCAAATTCCTGCAGTCAGCTTGCCAATTGCACGCTCCCTCAAAACTTGAGACATCTGTGGAATTGTGTTGTGTGACAAAACTACACATTTTAAGAGTGGCCTTTTATTGTCCCCAGCACAAGGTGCAACTGTGTAATGATCATGCCGTTTAATCAGCTTCTTGATATACCACACCTGGATTATCTTGGCAAAGGAGACATGCTCACTAACAGGGATGTAAACAAATTTGTGCACCAAATTGGATAATGTCAGGGATGTTTCATTTCAGCTCATGAAACATGGGATCAACATGTTACATGTTGCGTTTATATTGTTGTTCAGTATAACAAAACTCAGTTTTCATCTTTTGTGGCTTCTTAATGTTGGCCTTGAAATAGCTTTATTAATGATGGTGATGACATATCCTTCAACTTATACTGGGTTTTCCAAATACCCCCCAAATACCCTCCCAATACCCCCCATATACCCTCCCAATACCCCCAAATACCCTCCCAATACCCCCAAATACCCTCCCAATACCCCACCAAACACCCTCCCATATACCCTCCATATACCCTCCCAAATACCCCCCATATACCCTCCCAAATACCCCCCATATACCCTCCCAATACCCTCCCAAATACCCTCCCAATACCCCTCCCAAATACCCTCCCATATACCCCCATATACCCTCCCAATACCCCCAAATACCCTCCCAATACCCCCCAATACCCTCCAAATACCCCCCATATACCCCCCATATACCCTCCCAAATACCCCCCCAAATACCCTCCCAAATACCCCCCATATACCCTCCATATACCCTCCCAAATACCCTTCATATACCCTCCCAAATACCCTCCAAATACCCCCCATATACCCTCCATATACCCTCCCAATACCCCCCAAACACCCCCATATACCCTCCATATACCCTCCCAAATACCCTCCATATACCCTCCATATACCCCCCATATACCCCCCAATACCCCCCATATACCCTCCCAAATACCCCCCATATACCCTCCATATACCCCCCATATACCCCCCATATACCCTCCATATACCCCCCATATACCCTCCAAAATACCCCCCATATACCCCCCCAATACCCCCCATATACCCTCCATATACCCCCATATACCCTCCAAAATACCCCCATATACCCTCCCAAATACCCCCCATATACCCTCCATATACCCTCCCAAATACCCCCATATACCCTCCATATACCCTCCCAAATACCCCCCCATATACCCTCCATATACCCTCCATATACCCTCCCAAATACCCTCCATATACCCTCCCAAATACCCCCATATACCCTCCATATACCCTCCCAAATACCCTCCATATACCCTCCCAAATACCCCCATATACCCTCCCAAATACCCCCCATATACCCTCCATATACCCTCCCAAATACCCCCCATATACCCTCCATATACCCTCCCAAATACCCCCATATACCCTCCCAAATACCCCCCATATACCCTCCATATACCCTCCCAAATACCCCCCATATACCCTCCCAAATACCCCCATATACCCTCCCAAATACCCCCCATATACCCTCCATATACCCTCCATATACCCTCCCAAATACCCCCATATACCCTCCCAAATACCCCCATATACCCTCCATATACCCTCCATATACCCTCCCAAATACCCCCATATACCCTCCCAAATACCCCCCATATACCCTCCATATACCCTCCATATACCCTCCCAAATACCCCCATATACCCCCATATACCCTCCATATACCCTCCCAAATACCCCCATATACCCTCCATATACCCCCCATATACCCTCCCAAATACCCCCCATATACCCTCCATATACCCCCCATATACCCTCCCAAATACCCCCCATATACCCCCATATACCCTCCATATACCCTCCCAAATACCCCCATATACCCTCCATATACCCCCCATATACCCTCCCAAATACCCCCCATATACCCTCCATATACCCTCCCAAATACCCCCATATACCCTCCATATACCCCCATATACCCTCCCAAATACCCCCCATATACCCTCCATATACCCTCCCAAATACCCCCCCATATACCCTCCATATACCCTCCCAAATACCCCCATATACCCTCCCAAATACCCCCATATACCCTCCATATACCCTCCATATACCCCCATATACCCTCCATATACCCTCCATATACCCTCCATATACCCTCCATATACCCTCCATATACCCCCCATATACCCTCCATATACCCTCCATATACCCTCCATATACCCTCCATATACCCTCCATATACCCTCCCAAATCTACACAACAATTGTCCCCCTTGGTCCAAGATGGAACTCCAAAGCCAGTCTTACCTTTGACCCCTCCGTGCAGTAGCAGAGGTCTCTGTGTCCGTGAGTCTGTACCGCTGCTGTCCCTCTGTCTGGCCACCGCCACGGCTATCCCCACGGGGGGGTGACGCACCTCTCCCCCGCCCGCCCGCCCCCGCCACCTCGCCACGTCCGAACGACCGGGTGCTGTCGGGACGCTCCTGCTCCCTCTTCATCGGCCTCCCCCCTCCTCCTCCTCCCCCCTCCTCCAGCCTCATGAACCCCAGTCCTCCGAAGGCTGCGTGGTTGTCCGTGTCCTGCCTGGAGGACCCCTGGCCGTCAGGCGGGGAAGGTCCCGCTGTATTTGATTAGACTCTGCATGGCCGACACCTCTCCTCCCCTCCCCCTCGGACTCTGCCCCTCCTCCCCGCTGCTTCCCCTTCCTCCCCCAGGGCGGTACAGGGCCGAGGCGTCCACGTAGCGCCTCTGCCCCTCCTCTCCCCCTCTGGGGGTTGGGGCAGGGGGTGCGGGAACTGTGTGTCCGCGTTGGGGTGCGTGGGGGGTCGGACGGGGTCTGTTGAGTCCGTGCTGGTTGTGCGAGGGCTGAGTGTGTGCGTGTTGTGATCGCGTGTGTCCGTGTTGGGAGGCCAGAGCTGTCATGTGACTGGTGGCGTAGTTGGCCAATGGGCTGATGGGGTTCCATCTAGGCCCTTCCCCCAAACGGACGGCATGTTTGGGCGTGTCCCTGGGGTCCGGGCTGAACCCTGATTGGCTGACGTAACCGTCTCGTTTCAGAGCCGAACCGTTGGAGCGGATCACAGAGCCCTCCTCCCGCTCTCTCTGATTGGACAAATCACCAGGAAGAGAAGCGCGAGGGTCCAATAGAGTCCTTCCAGGAAACCTGGAGATCCCGCTCTCTCCATCCCTCTCCCTCTCCATTAGTTTGTCCTGTTTGTCCCTGGCCTGCGAGGCGATCTGGATCGGGCCGACCCGCTCATCATAGACCTCCACAGAAGGCACGTAAGTGGGCGCTCACACGCTGTTCCCTGATAGGCTCCCGGTGTGCAGGGTGGGTGGGGCCAGGGGGAGGCTGGGGGGAGGAGGAGGAGGAGGGAGAGAGGAGGGGGAGTCCACCACTGTAAGTAGAGTCAGTCTTCTCAGCCTGTCAGTGTGTGTGGGGGGGGAGGGAGTGTGTGTTTGGGGGGCTCGGGTTAGGGTTGGGGGAGCGAGTGTGTGTTGGGGGGTTCGAGTTAGGGGAGCGAGTACGTGCGTCATTAGTCTCTGGGTAGCGTCCGGAAGAGGGGGGAGCCTGGCGGGGGCTGAGGAGCAGAGCGGTAATGGAGGAAAGCCCAAGCCTGCTCCCTGTCTCTCTCTCGGTCCCGCTCTCTCTCTCCACTCCTCCCTCTCTTCTCCTCATCGTTTCCTCCCATCCTGTGTCAGGTCCACCACACTGTATGGGAGGGGCTCCTCTCTCGACGCTCCCCCTCCCCTCTGTCGCTCTCCCTCTCCTCGCGGTAGGGTCTGTCTCGGTCCCTGCCCCCCTCCCCTCTGTCGCTCTCCCTCTCCTCGCGGTAGGGTCTGTCTCGGTCCCTGGCCCCCTCCTGGGGCTCCCCTCTCTCCCTCTCCTCGAGGTAGGGTCTGTCTCGGTCCCTGGCCCCCTCCCGGGGCTCCCCTCTCTCCCTCTCCTCGCGGTAGGGTCTGTCTCGGCCCCTGCCCCCCTCCTGGGGCTCCTCTCTCTCCCTCTCCTCGCGGTAGGGTCTGTCTCGGTCCCTGGACCCCTCCTGGGGCTCCCCTCTCTCCCTCTCCTCGCGGTAGGGTCTGTCTCGGTCCCTGCCCCCCTCCCGGGAGCTCCTCTGGGGGATGGAGCTGTGGGGGGCGGAGGGGGGTTGGAGGTGCGGCTGGGGTAATGAAACAGGTAGGTAGAACCTTTCTGGAACACAATAAAACACAGCAGATACAGTAACACAGGAGTCCCAAACCGTTTGACCCCCGACCCCCACTTTGATAAAACAAAAATAATGTGGTGACCCCCACCATGTGAAAACAGTGGTGTAATTAACAACCAATGTTGAATCTTTATTGGGGCTAAGACAAGTCTATTACAAATCAATACTTTTGACAGTATTTCAATCTGAAGACAGTATGGTTTGAAGAGAGTGAAAATGCATCAGACAGGTATTGGTAATGTTCAGAAGATCGTCAGGTAATCATTATGTATGATCTGTGGAGAACAGGTATTGGTAATGTTCAGAAGATCATCAGGTAATCATTATGTATGATCTGTGGAGAACAGGTATTGGTAATGTTCAGAAGATCATCAGGTAATCATTATGTATGATCTGTGGAGAACAGGTATTGGTAATGTTCAGAAGATCATCAGGTAATCATTATGTATGATCTGTGGAGAACAGGTATTGGTAATGTTCAGAAGATCGTCAGGTAATCATTATGTATGATCTGTGGAGAACAGGTATTGGTAATGTTCAGAAGATCATCAGGTAATCATTATGTATGATCTGTGGAGAACAGGTATTGGTAATGTTCAGAAGATCGTCAGGTAATCATTATGTATGATCTGTGGAGAACAGGTATTGGTAATGTTCAGAAGATCATCAGGTAATCATTATGTATGATCTGTGGAGAAAACAACATGATCATTGATAACGTTATTTTCCCTCCAATCTGATTTAGTGCCTGGGTGTTTTCCATTCTGTTCTAATGTGACCTCCCGAGTGGCGCAGTGGTCTAAGGCGCCGCATCGCAGTGCTAGCTGTGCCACTAGAGATCCTGGTTCGAATCCAGGCTCTGTCGTAGCCGGCCGCGACCGGGAGACCCCATGGGGACGGCGCACAATTGGCCCAGCGTCGTCCAGGGTAGGGGAGGGAATGCCCGGGCAGGGATGTAGCTCAGTTGGTAGAGCATGGCGTTTGCAACGGCAGGGTTGTGGGTTCGATTCCCACGGGGGGCCAGTATAAAAATGTATGCACTAACTGTAAGTCGCTCTGGATAAGAGCGTCTGCTAAATGACTAAAATGTAATGAGTCCTGCATGGCGTTGCAGAGGAGAACAGAAAACGTGTGTTCCTGAGAGTCTGATATTTCAGTGATGGGGTCAGAATATTATTTTGGGGCTTAAACCATTAAAAAAGACAGAGCCACATTTTGAAGGAAGAAAACAGAAACTGCTGTTTATTAAAATTAAATTAAAAGTTCACTGACGTAACACTGCTTCTATGACCCAAGCGCCATTTTATTTCAGAGTTCTCACGTGAACCAAGGCAGGCTTAGCATGGTAGTGTGTGGTGGGGTGTCCTGACCGTTGGTAGTGTGTGGTGGGGTGTCCTGACCGTTGGTAGTGTGTGGTGGGGTGTCCTGACCGTTGGTAGTGTGTGGTGGGGTGTCCTGACCGTTGGTATGGTGTGGTGGGGTGTCCTGACCATTGGTAGTGTGTGGTGGGGTGTCCTGACCGTTGGTATGGTGTAGAGGTGGTGGTGTGGTGTAGAGGTGGTGGTGTGGTGTAGAGGTGGTGGGGGTGGTGTAGAGGTGGTGGGGTGGTGTAGAGGTGGTGGTGTGGTGTAGAGGTGGTGGTGTGGTGTAGAGGTGGTGGTGTGGTGTAGAGGTGGTGGTGTGGTGTAGAGGTGGTGGTGTGGTGTAGAGGTGGTGGTGTGGTGTAGAGGTGGTGGTGTGGTGGTGTGGTGTAGAGGTGGTGGTGTGGTGTAGAGGTGGTGGTGTGGTGTAGAGGTGGTGGTGTGGTGTAGAGGTGGTGGTGTGGTGTAGAGGTGGTGGTGTGGTGTAGAGGTGGTGGTGTGGTGTAGAGGTGGTGGGGGGTGGTGTAGAGGTGGTGGGGTGGTGTAGAGGTGGTGGGGTGGTGTAGAGGTGGTGGTGTGGTGTAGAGGTGGTGGGGGTGGTGTAGAGGTGGTGGTGTGGTGTAGAGGTGGTGGTGTAGAGGTGGTGGTGTGGTGTAGAGGTGGTGGTGTGGTGTAGAGGTGGTGGTGTGGTGTAGAGGTGGTGGTGTGGTGTAGAGGTGGTGGTGTAGAGGTGGTGGTGTGGTGTAGAGGTGGTGGTGTGGTGTAGAGGTGGTGGTGTGGTGTAGAGGTGGTGGTGTGGTGTAGAGGTGGTGGGGTGGTGTAGAGGTGGTGGTGTAGAGGTGGTGGTGTGGTGTAGAGGTGGTGGTGTGGTGTAGAGGTGGTGGTGTGGTGTAGAGGTGGTGGTGTGGTGTAGAGGTGGTGGTGTGGTGTAGAGGTGGTGGTGTGGTGTAGAGGTGGTGGTGTGGTGTAGAGGTGGTGGTGTGGTGTAGAGGTGGTGGTGTGGTGTAGAGGTGGTGGTGTGGTGTAGAGGTGGTGGTGTGGTGTAGAGGTGGTGGTGTAGAGGTGGTGGTGTGGTGTAGAGGTGGTGGTGTGGTGTAGAGGTGGTGGTGTGGTGTAGAGGTGGTGGTGTGGGTGTAGAGGTGGTGGTGTGGTGTAGAGGTGGTGGGGTGGTGTAGAGGTGGTGGGGGTGGTGTAGAGGGTGGTGGTGTAGAGGTGGTGGTGTGGTGTAGAGGTGGTGGTGTGGTGTAGAGGTGATGGTGTGGTGTAGAGGTGGTGGTGTAGAGGTGGTGGTGTGGTGTAGAGGTGGTGGTGTGGTGTAGAGGTGGTGGTGTGGTGTAGAGGTGGTGGTGTGGTGTAGAGGTGGTGGTGTAGAGGTGGTGGTGTGGTGTAGAGGTGGTGGTGTGGTGTAGAGGTGGTGGTGTGGTGTAGAGGTGGTGGTGTGGTGTAGAGGTGGTGGTGTGGTGTAGAGGTGGTGGTGTAGAGGTGGTGGTGTGGTGTAGAGGTGGTGGTGTAGAGGTGGTGGTGTGGTGTAGAGGTGGTGGTGTGGTGTAGAGGTGGTGGTGTAGAGGTGGTGGTGTGGTGTAGAGGTGGTGGTGTGTACTGACCTTGGTGTGGTGTGGTGTAGAGGTGGTGGTGCTGAGCCAAGCCCAGGGAGGGGGGAGGAGGCTCCAGGTGACCCAGGGGGAGGTGGTAGGGGCTTGGGTAGAGACCGCCTGGGAGAGGGGTGTAGCCTGGAGGAGCAACAACACATATCAGCTGGGTAGGTGCTGGGACAGAGCAAAGGACCCCAGCAATGGATAACACCACTACTGACCTCTACACACAATGTTGACCTCCAGGACTATAGAGAGAGAGAGAGAGAGAGAGAGAGAGAGAGAGAGAGAGATGGAAAGAGATGGAAAGAGATGGAAAGAGAGAGATGGAAAGAGAGAGAGAGAGAGAGAACGAGAGAGAGCGAGAGAGAGATGGAAAGAGAGAGAGAGATGAAAGAGAGAGATGGAAAGAGAGAGAGATGGAAAGAGAGAGAGAGATGGAAAGAGAGAGAGAGATGGAAAGAGAGAGAGATGGAAAGAGAGAGAGATGGAAAGAGAGAGAGATGGAAAGAGAGAGATGGAAAGAGAGAGAGAGATGGAAAGAGAGAGATGGAAAGACAGAGAGAGAGATGGAAAGAGATGATAGAGATGGAAAGAGATGAAAGAGAGATGGAAAGAGAGAGAGATGGAAAGAGAGAGAATGGAAAGAGAGAGAGAGATGGAAAGAGAGAGCGATGGAAAGAGAGAGAATGGAGAGAGAGAGAGAGAATGGAAAGAGAGAGAATGGAAAGAGAATGGAGAGAGAGAGAGCGAGATGGAAAGAGATGAAAGAGAGATAATGGAAAGAGAGAGAATGGAGAGAGAGAGAGAGAGAGAGAGAGAGAGAGAGAGAGAGAGAGAGAGAGAGAGAGAGAGAGAGAGACAGAGAGAGAGAGAGAGAGAGAGAGAGAGAGAGAGAGAGAGAGAGAGAGAGAGAGAGAGAGAGAGAGAGAGAGAGAGAGAGAGAGAGAGAGAGAGAGAGAGAGAGAGAGAGAGAGAGAGAGAGAGAGAGAGAGAGAGAGAGAGAGAGAGAGAGATGGAAAGAGATGAAAGAGAGAGATGGAAAGAGAGAGATAATGGAAAGAGAGAGACAGAGAGAGAGAGAGAGAGAGAGAGAGAGAGAGAGAGAGAGAGAGAGAGAGATGAGAGAGAGACGAGAGAGAGAGAGAGAGAGAGAGAGAGAGAGAGAGAGAGAGAGAGAGAGAGAGAGAGAGAGACAGAGAGATAAGGGACAGCCAGTGGGGGAAGTGACCCAGATAGACGGTAGAAGTGGGGCAGGAGAGAGAGAGAGGACAGTAGTGACCCAGATAGACGGTAGAAGTGGGGCAGGAGAGAGAGAGAGGACAGTAGTGACCCAGATAGACGGTAGAAGTGGGGCAGGAGAGAGAGAGAGGACAGTAGTGACCCAGATAGACGGTAGAAGTGGGGCAGGAGAGAGAGAGAGGACAGTAGTGACCCAGATACAACACTGACACAGAACACAGGAGGACAGTCTGAAATAGTCTTACCTTCGTGGGCGGCAGCGTGTGAGGCCCAGAGCTGAGCCATTTGATTGGGTGATCTGAAGGCTGGGTCAGAGGTCAGGGGGGAGGGGCCGGAATATCCCGGCAGGAAGGGACTGGAGGCTGCTGGGAAGGCATCACCTGGAGGGACGAGATACGGAGACTTTTAAGCTTGAGACGAAGACACACAGACACATATAGTAGTCAATACAGACTGACATCATCATCATCATCATCCTGACTAACTTTCCCTCTAAATACACCTCCGCTGTCTTCAACCAGGATCTCAGCGATCACTGCCTTATTGCCTGCGTCCGTAACGGGTCCGCGGTCAAACGACCACCCCTCATCACTGTCAAACGCTCCCAAAAACACTTCAGCGAGCAGGCCTTCCTAATTGACCTGGCCCGGGTATCCTGGATGGATATAGATTTCATTCCGTCAGTAGAGGAATGCCTGGTTGTTCTTTAAAAGTAATTTCCTCTCAATCTTAAATAAACATGCCCCATTCAAAAAAATACAGAACTAAGAACAGATATAGCCCCTGGTTCTCCTTTTGACCAGCACAAAAACATCCTGTGGCGTACTGCATTAGCATCAAATAGCCCCCGCAACTTTTCAGGGAAGTTAGGAAAGCAAAGGCTAACTTTTTCAAACAGAAATTTGCATCTGGTATGCACTAACTCCAAAAAGTTTTGGGACACTGTAAAGTCCATGGAGAATAAGAGCACTTCCTCCCAGTTACCCACTGCACTGAGGCTAGGAAACACTATCACCACCGATAAATCTACGATAATCGAGAATTTCAACAAGCATTTTGCCACGGCTGGCCATGCTTTCCACCTGGCTACCACTACCCCGGCCACCAACTCTGCACCCTCCGCTGCAACTTGCCCATGCCCCCGCTTCTCCTTCACACAAATTCAGACAGCTGATGTTCTGAAAGAGCTGCAAAATCTGGACCCCTACAAATCATCTGGGCTAGACAATCTGGACCCTTTCTTTCTAAAACTAGCCGCCGAAATTGTCGCAACCCCTATTACTAGTCTGTTCAACTCTCTCTTTCGTAACGTCTGAGATCCCCAGAGATTGGGAAAGCTGCCGCTGGTCATCCCCCTCTTCAAAAAGGGGGTGACACTCTAGATCCAAACTGTTACAGACCTATATCCATCCTGCCCTGCCTTTCAAAAGTTTTTGAAAAGCCAAGTTAACAAACAGATCACCCGACCATTTCGAATCCCACCGTACCTTCTCCGCTATGCAATCCGGTTTCGAGCTGGTCATGGTGCACCTCAGCCACGCTCAAGGTCCTAAACGATATTATAACCGCGATCGATAATAGACAGAGGTACTGTGCAGCAGTCTTCATCGACCTGGCCAAGGCTTTCGACTCGGTCAACCACCGCATTCTTATTGGCAGACTAAATAGCCTTGGTTTCTCAAATGACTGCCTCGCCTGGTTCACCAACTACTTCTCAGATAGAGTTCAGTGTGTTAAATCGAGGGCCTGTTGTCTGGACCTCTGGCCGTCTCTATGGGGGTGCCACAGGGTTCAATTCTCGGGCAGACACTTTTCTCTGTGTATATCAATGATGTCGCTCTTGCTGCTGGTGACTCTCAGATCCATCTCTACGCAGACGACACCATTTTGTATACATCTGGCCCTTCATTGGACACTGTGTTAACAAACCTCCAAACGAGCTTAAACGCCATACAACACTCCTTCCATAGCCTCCAACTGCTTTTAAACACTAGTAAAACTAAATGCATGCTCTTCAATCGAACGCTGTTGGCACCCGCCCACCCGACTAGAATCACTACTCTCGACGGGTCTGACCTAGAGTATGTGGACAACTACAAATACCTAGGTGTCTGGTTAGACTGTAAACTCTCCTTCAAATCAAATCAAATTGTATTGGCCACATGCACCGAATACAACAGGTGCAGACATTACAGTGAATAAAATAAATAAAATAATTTAAAAAAGCGAAAACATAAAAAAGTTCAGATAAAACTATACTAAATATATTCACGTCACCAAATGTTGTATTAAAACACACTTTTGCAATGAAGGTCTACAGTAGCCTCAACAGCACTCTGTAGGGTAGCACCATCGTATAGCCGGAGGACAGCTAGCTTCCGTCCTCCTCTGGTTACATTGACTTCAGTACAAAACCTAGGAGGCTCACGGTTCTCACCCCCTTCCATAGACTTACACAGTAATTATGACAACTTCTGGAGGAGGTGCTCCAACCTATCAGAGCTCTTGCAGCATGAACTGACATGTTGTCCACCCAATCAAAGGATTCAGAGAATGAATATAGTACTGAAAGCATAAGCTACAGCTAGCTAGCTCTGCAGTGCATCAAATGTGGTGAGTAGTTGACTCAGAAAGACAATAGTTGAACAGTTTTGAACAAATTAATTTCTTCAAAAATTAAGGAGAAGCTGGAGAGAGAGAGAGAGAGAGAGAGAGACAGAGACAGAGAGAGAGAGACAGAGAGAGAGAGGGAGAGGGAGAGAGGGAGGGAGAGAGACAGAGACAGAGGCAGAGACAGAGAGAGATATTACATTGTATTCTTTCACTTCTAATAACTCGTTAGTTCTAGTGGCCATGTTAACAGTGACGTTAGCTAATACGGTGACGTTGACAACGTCTGTGTGCAGCGGTTATGGTATGAAGGTTTTGAAACTCTCGCTGGCAGCTGATTGGACTAATGACGATCAGCTGATTACACCCTAGATCAGCTAGATGCAGGCAAGAGTGTGCGGCAAGGTCGGTACTGAATGTGTCACCGTCTGCCTCCAATGCGTCTCTCGACCTGTGTCCACCTACGTTATAAACTTTCATTCGTAGGCTAGGGTTGTAGCAACCTCATGATGGGTATAGGGAAAATGTGAGTATCATGTGGTAGCCTAAACCTATCGATGTTACATTGAACTGGGTGAATGGAATATGAATGACAGTCGTCAATACGCTGTAATAGAAATAAGGCCATGCTCATTTAAAAACAATCATCCTCCCCCTAATCTTAAACGGCACCAACCGCCACTGGTGTAAACGGTAATATATGTCAATGGTCTCTTCTCCAGTGGTGTGTAGGTCTTTCCTGGCAGTTAGGCTTGGACGGTTTACCGTATATAAATCGGGGTATTTGGAAATAGCCCCAGGATGGTTTTTCAATACAGTCGAAACGATTTATTTGAAAAATGTAAAATAAAGTGACAGGTGAAATGATAAACATAATCTACTATATTTACATTTTTATAAGTATTTAGTCAGCCACCAATTGTGCAAGTTCTCCCACTTAAAAGATGAGAGGCCTGTAATTTTCATCATAGGTACACGTCCAACTATGACAGACAAAATGAGGAAAAAAATTCCAGAAAATCACATTGTAGGATTTTTAATGAATTTATTTGCAAATTATGGTGGAAAATAAGTATTTGGTCAATAACAAAAGTTTCTCAATACTTTGTTATATACCCTTTGTTGGCAATGACACAGGTCAAAACGTTTTCTGTAAGTCTTCACAAGGTTTTCACACACTGTTGCTGGTATTTTGGCCCATTCCTCCATGCAGATCTCCTCTAGAGCAGTGATGTTTTGGGGCTGTCACTGGGCAACACAGACTTTCAACTCCCTCCAAAGATGTTCTATGGGGTTGAGATCTGGAGACTGGCTAGGCCAGTCCAGGACCTTGAAATGCTTCTTACGAAGCCACTCCTTCGTTGCCCGGGCGGTGTGTTTGGGATCATTGTCATGCTGAAAGACCCAGCCACGTTCCATCTTCAATGCCCTTGCTGATGGAAGGAGGTTTTCACTCAAAATCTACGATACATGGCCCCATTCATTCTTTCCTTTACACGGATCAGTCGTCCTGGTCCCTTTGCAGAGAAAAACAGCCCCAAAGCATGATGTTTCCCACCCCCATGCTTCACAGTAGGTATGGTGTTCTTTGGATGCAACTCAGCATTCTTTGTCCTCCAAACACGACGAGTTGAGTTTTTACCAAAAAGTTCTATTTGGTTTCATCTGACCATATGACATTCTCCCAATCCTCTTCTGGATCATCCAAATGCACTCTAGCAAACTTCAGACGGGCCTGGACATGTACTGGCTTAAGCAGGGGGACACGTCTGGCACTGCAGGATTTGAGTCCCTGGCGGCATAGTGTGTTACTGATGGTAGGCTTTGTTACTTTGGTCCCAGCTCTCTGCAGGTCATTCACTAGGTCCCCCGTGTGGTTCTGGGATTTTTGCTCACCGTTCTTGTGATCATTTTGACCCACGGGGTGAGATCTTGCGTGGAGCCCCAGATCGAGGGAGATTATCAGTGGTCTTGTATGTCTTCCATTTCCCTAATAATTGCTCCCACAGTTGATTTCTTCAAACCAAGCTGCTTACCCTATTGCAGATTCAGTCTTCCCAGCCTGGTGCAGGTCTACAATTTTGTTTCTGGTGTCCTTTGACAGCTCTTTGGTCTTGGCCATAGTGGAGTTTGGAGTGTGACTGTTTGAGGTTGTGGACAGGTGTCTTTTATACTGATAACAAGTTCAAACAGGTGCCATTAATACAGGTAACGAGTGGAGGACAGAGGAGCCTCTTAAAGAAGAAGTTACAGGTCTGTGAGAGCCAGAAATCTTGCTTGTTTGTAGGTGACCAAATACTTATTTTCCACCATAATTTGCAAATAAATTCATTAAAAATCCTACAATGTGATTTTCTGAATTTTTTTTCCTCATTTTGTCTGTCATAGTTGTCGTGTACCTATGATGACAATTACAGGCCTCTCTCATCTTTTTAAGTGGGAGAACTTGCACAATTGGTGGCTGACTAAATACTTTTTCCCCCACTGTATCTATCAGTGAGTCTCTGTTGTGCAGCCCACATGAGGTGATGAAGT
>NW_025537515.1:0-32297 GCF_020615455.1 Coregonus clupeaformis
TCCCATCTTAGCTACTGTTGTATCAATAGCCAATTAGCCAACGTTCAAGCTTTTGAGAATAAAATGGACGATTTAAGATTACGGTTATCCTACCAACGGGACATTAAAAACTGTAATATCTTATGTTTCACGGAGTCGTGGCTGAACGACAACAATGATAACATTCAGCTAGCGGGCTATACGCTACATCGACAGGACAGAACGGCAGACTCTGGAAAGACAAGGCCGCGGTCTGTGTATATTTGTAAACAACAGCTGGTGCACAAAATCAAATACTAAGGAAGTCTCGAGGTTTTGCTCGCCTGAGGTAGAGTATCTTATGATAAGCTGTAGACCACACTATTTACCAAGAGAGTTTTCATCTATATTTTTCATAGCTGTCTATTTACCACCACAAACCAATGCTGGCATTAAGATTGCACTGAATGAGTTGTACAAGGCCATTAATCAACAGGAAAACGCTCATCCAGATGCAGCGCTCCTAGTAGCCGGGACTTTAATGCAGGGAAACTTAAATCCGTTCTACCTCATTTCTACCAGCATGTTAAATGTGCAACCAGAGGGGAAAAAACTCTAGACCACCTTTTACTCCACACACAGAGACGCATACAAAGCTCTCCCTCGCCCTCCATTTGGCAAATCTGACCATAACTCTATCCTCCCGATTCCTGCTTATAAGCAAAAACTGAAGCAGGAAGCACCAGTGATTCGGCTAATAAAAAAGTGGTCAGATGACGCAGATGCTAGCTACAGGACTGTTTTGCTAGCACAGACTGGAACATGTTCCGGGATTCTTCAGACAGCATTGAGGAGTACACCACATCAGTCACTGGCTTCATCAATAAGTGCATCGATGATGTCGTCCCCCACAGTGACCGTACGTACATACTCCAACCAGAAGCCATGGATTACAGGAAACATCCGCACTGAGCTAAAGGGTAGAGCTGCAGCTTTCAAGGAACGGGACTCTAACCCGGACGCTTATAAGAAATCCCCGCTATGACCTCCGATCGAACCATCAAACAGGCAAAGAGTCAATACAGGTCTAAGATTGAATCATACTACACTGGCTCTGGCGCTCGTCCCGGATGTGGCAGGGCTTGGAAAACTATTACAGACTACAAAGGGAAGCACAGCCGCGAGCTGCCCAGTGACACAAGCCTACCAGACGAGCTAAACCACTTCTATGCTCGCCGAGGCAAGCAACACTGAAGCATGCATGAGAGCACCAGCTGTTCCGGACGACTATGTGATCACGCTCTCCGTAGCCAATGTGAGTAAGACTTTTAAGCAGGTCAACATTCACAAGGCCGCAGGGCCAGACGGATTACCAGGACGTGTACTCCGAGCATGTGCTGACCAACTGGCAAGTGTCTTCACTGACATTTTCAACATGTCCCCTGACTGAGTCTGTAATACCAACATGTTTCAAGCAGACCACCATAGTCCCCGTGCCCAAGAACTCTAAGATAACCTGCCTAAATGACTACCGACCCGTTGCACTGACGTCTGTAGCCACTTGAAGTGCTTTGAAAGACTGGTCATGGCTCACATCAACAGCATAATCCCAGAAACCCTAGACCCACTCCAATTTGCATACCGCCCCAACAGATCCACAGATGATGCAATCTCTATCGCACTCCACACTGCCCTTTCCCACCTGGACAAGAGGAACACCTACGTGAGAATGCTATTCATTGACTACAGCTCAGCATTCAACACCATAGTGCCCTCTAAGCTCATCACTAAGCTAAGGATCCTGGGACTAAACACCTCCCTCTGCAACTGGATCCTGGACTTCCTGACGGGCCGCCCCCAGGTGGTAAGGGTAGGTAACAACACATCTGCCACACTGATCCTCAACACGGGGAACATCTCAGGGGTGCGTGCTCAATCCCCCTCCTGTACTCTCTGTTCACCCATGACTGCATGGCCAGGCACGACTCCAACACCATCATTAAGTTTGCCGACGACACAACAGTGGTAGGCTGATCACCGACAACGATGAGACAGCCTATAGGGAGGAGGTCAGAGATCTGGCCGTGTGGTGCTGCAGGACAACAACCTCTCCCTCAACGTGACCAAGACAAAGGAGATGATTGTGGACTACAGGAAAAAAAAGAGGACTGAGCACGCCCCATTCTCATCGACGGGGCTGTAGTGGAACAGGTTGAGAGCTTCAAGTTCCTTGGTGTCCACATCACCAACGAACTATCATGGTCCAAACACACCAAGACAGTCGTGAAGAGGGCACCGACAAGCCTATTCCCCCTCAGGAGACTAAAAGATTTGGCATGGGTCCTCAGATCCTCAAAAAATTCTACAGCTGCACCATCGAGAGCATCCTGACTGGTTGCATCACCGCCTGGTATGGCAACTGCTTGGCCTCTGACCGCAAGGGGGCACTACAGAGGGTAGTGCGTACGGCCCAGTACATCACTGGGGCAAAGCTCCCTGTCCATCCAGGACCTCTATACCAGGCGGTGTCAGAGGAAGGCCCTCAAAATTGTCAAAGACTCCAGCCACCCTAGTCATAGACTGTTCTCTTGCTACCTGCACGGCAAGCGGTACCGAGTGCCAAGTCTAGGTCCAAAAGACTTCTCAACAGCTTCTACCCCCAAGCCATAAGACTCCTGAACAGCTAATCATGGCTACCCGGACTATTTGCACTGCCCCCCACCCCATCCTTTTACGCTGCTGCTACTCTGTTAAGTATTTATGCATAGTCACTTTAACTCTACCCACATGTACATATTACCTCCAACTACCTCAACTAGCCGGTGCCCCCCGCACATTGACTATGCAACGGTACCCCCCTGTATATATAGCCTCCCTACTGTCACTTTATTTTACTGTATATATAGCCTCCCTACTGTCACTTTATTTTACTTCTGCTCTTTTTTTTCTCAACACTTTTTTGTTGTTGTTTTATTCTTACTTTTTTGTTTAAAATAAATGCACTGTTGGTTAAGGGCTGTAAGTAAGCATTTCACTGTAATGTCTGCACCTGTTGTATTCGGCGCATGTGACCAATAAAATTTGATTTGATTTGATTTGATTTGAATATGTTTTGACCATGACAGTTTACAATCCAGGTTTACTCCAAGCAGTTTAGTCACCTCAACTTGCCCAATTTTCACATTATTTATTACAAGATTTAGTTGAGGTTTAGGGTTTAGTGAATGATTTGTCCCAAATACAATGCTTTTAGTTTTATAAATATTTAGGACTAACTTATTCCTTTCCACCCACTCTGAAACTAACTGCAACTCTTTGTTAAGTGTTGCAGTCATTTCAGTCGCTGTAGTAGCTGACATGTATAGTGTTGAGTCATCCTTTACATACACTACCGGTCAAAAGTTTTAGAACACCTACTCATTCAAGGGTTTTTCTTTATTTGGAACTATTTTCTACATTGTAGAATAATAGTAAAGACATCAAAACTATGAAATAACACATATGGAATCATGTATTAACCAAAATAGTGTTAAACAAATCAAAATATATTTTATATTTTAGATTCTTCAAATAGCCACCCTTTGCCTTGATGACAGCTTTGCACACTCTTGGCATTCTCTCAACCAGCTTCATGAGGTAGTCACCTGGAATGCATTTCAATTAACATGTGTGCCTTCTTAACCCTCCTGTTATGTTGTGGGTCAATTTGACCCGTTTCCACTTTTGCGTTGTCTAAAATACTAGTTAACCACTCTTTTTCGCCATGAAATTACATGACTTTTCCTCATTTAGGGTCATGAACCTAACTGCAAAATGTGGACACACTGATGTGTTGTGGAATGTCTGTGTACATTTGTATACAAACATGATGTTGTGGGTCATTTTGACCCGGAGGCTTTCATGTGTATATATATTTGCACAGGTGCAAAACAAAAAAAGTGTCTTTGATGTATTTTTGTTTTGACTGGTCCTGGTTGCACTTTTAGAATTGTGTTTGGGTTAAAAAGGGGCTTTCCCAAGCTTCTCCTCAGTGTGAGAGCAGCAGGTCCCTGACACAGACACTCAAAAATGAGCTCCAAAAGATTTTCAATCAATGAAGTCTTATCACAAATTCTGGACTGTGACAGTGAAAAGAAGAAGAGGTTTCAGAGACAGAGGATATTTCAGAGATAGAGGACAATGCTGTTGATGATCCAGATTTTGTCTTCATTGAAGAGGATTCAGAGGAGGAGTCTGCCGTACCATCCCCTACATCAGATGAGAGAGAGAGCATGCAACAAGCATCATCAAGAGAAGAGAAGACATGGAAGTCTAAAGATGGTCATATTGAATGGTCACCGTCACCACAACGAGGTCAAGGTAGACTCTCAGCTTCCAATGTAATAAAAATGGTTCCAGGACCTACACGATTTGCTGTCACTCGAGTCCATGACATACAATCAGCTTTTGAGCTCTTTTTACCCCAAGCAATAGAGAAGATTGTTCTGGACATGACCAACTTGGAGGGGAGCCGTGTGTTTCAAGAGAACTGGAAGCCACTGGATCGGATTGACTTGCATGCATACATTGGATTGCTCATATTAGCTGGAGTCTACCGGTCAAACGGAGAAGCAACGGCCAGCCTGTGGAATGAAGAGAATGGAAGGCCAATATTTCGGGCAACAATGTCTCTACAAGAATTCCACATAATTTCTCGGGTGATTCGCTTTGATAACCGTGATACCAGACCGGGCTCGACGTGAAAGAGACAAACTAGCTGCAATCAGAGATGTATGGGATAAATGGGTGGAAATTCTACCGTTACTGTACAATCCCAGTCCTCATGTTACAGTTGATGAACGCCTTGTTCCATTCAGAGGACGTTGTCCCTTCAGACAGTATATGCCAAACAAGCCTGCAAAATATGGCATCAAAATATGGGCAGCATGTGATGCCACATCAAGCTATGCATGGAATATGCAAGTTTACACTGGGAAGCCACCCGAGGCGGAGTGCCTGAGAAAAACCAGGGGATGCGGGTGGTGCTGGACATGAGTGAAGGGCTGCAAGGTCATAACATCACGTGTGAAAACTTCTTCACATCCTACCGCCTTGGTGTTGAACTACAGAAGAGAAAGCTGACCATGGTTGGAACAATCAGAAAAAACAAACCTGAACTTCCCAGTGAGCTTCTGAAAATGCAGGGCAGAACTGTGCATTCCTCTAAATTTGCTTTCTCTGAAAATGCAACTGTTGTTTCATACTGCCCAAAGAAGAACAAGAATGTTCTTGTAATGAGCACAATGCACAAAGATGCATCGCTGAGTGCAAGAGAGGACATCAAGCCACAAATAATACTGGACTACAATTCCACCAAAGGAGGAGTTGACAATTTGGATAAAGTCACAGCAACATATAGTTGTCAGCGCATGACTGCCCGCTGGCCTTTGGTGATTTTCTACAACATTGTGGATGTGTCTGCTTACAATGCCTATGTCCTGTGGACTGAAATCAACCAGCAATGGAATGGTGGCAAATTGTACCGACGCCGGCTTTTCCTAGAGGAGCTCGGCAAAGCTCTCATCACTCCCAAGATCCAGAGGAGAGTCCGGCCTCTCGGTCGACAGCAGCTGCATCTGCCGTCCAGAAAATTCAAGCTGGACCATCAACACATGCCTCCAATCAACCAGAAATGGATCCAGTGGATACAGGCAGTGGCAAGAAACGGAAAAGATGCCAGCTCTGCCCCCTCGACAAGACAGTAAAACAAGCACCACTTGTGTAGAATGCAATAAATACATCTGCAGAAAGCACACACACACATTGTGTTCAACATGTAGAGAGAAAGACTGAAGGGATAATATGGACCAATAGGGGGGAAAAAACCTACTTGGGGAAACTGAAAAATCTTGTTTGTGAGAAAGGAAATATGTTTAACAAATAGTTCTTAAATATTGTTTAAAAAAAAATAAAAAGTATTGTATTTCTTCTTTCTGAAATGTCTGATAAGACAAAATAAAGTTGTTTCTGTTTTTACTTAATTCTTTGACTGTCTTGAGTGTGTTTAAACTGTGGGGTCAATTTGACCCGTAACATAATGGATGTCATTTTTTTCCAGCAAAGCACAAGGGTTAAAAGTTAATTTGTGGACTGAAGGTCAGTCAATACGGAACATTTCAAGAACTTTGAAAGTTTCTTCAAGTGCAGTCGCACAAACCATCAAGCACCATGATGAAACTGGCTCTCATGAGGACCGCCACAGGAATGGAAGACCCAGAGATACCTCTGCTGCAGAGGATAAGTTCATTAGAGTTACCAGCCTCAGAAATTGCAGCCCAAATAAATGCTTCACAGAGTTCAAGTAACAGACACATCTCAACATCAACTGTTCAGAGGAGACTGTGTGAATCAGGCCTTCATGGTCGAATTGCTGCAAAGAAACCACTACTAAAGGACATCAAAAAGAAGAAGAGACTTGCTTGGGCCAAGAAATACGAGCAATGAACATTATACCGGTGGAAATTTGTCCTTTGGTCTGGGGTCCAAATTGGAGATTTCGCTGTGTCTTTGTGAGACACAGTGTGGGTGAACGGATGATCTCTGCATGTGTATTTTCCACCGTAAAGCTTGGAGGAGGAGGTGTGATGGTGTGGGGGTGCTTTGCTGGTGACACTGTCTGTGATTTATTTAGAATTCAAGGCCACTTAACCAGCATGGCTACCACAGCATTCTGCAGCGATACGCCATCCCATCTGGTTTGGGCTTAGTGGGACTATCATTTATTTTTCGACAGGACAATGACCCAACACACCTCCAGGCTGTGTAAGGGCTATTTTACCAAGAAGGAGAGTGATGGAGTGCTGCATCAGATGACCTGGCCTCCACAATCCCCCGACCTCAACCAAATTGAGATGGTTTGGGATGAGTCGGACCGCAGAGTGAAGGAAAAGCAGCCAACAAGTGCTCAGCATATGTGGAAACTCCTTCAAGAGTGTTGGAAAAGTATTCCAGGTGAAGCTGGTTGAGAGAATGCCAAGAGTGTGCAAAGCTGTCATCAAGGCAAAGGGTGGCTATTTGAAGAATCTCAAATATAAAATATATTTTGATTTGTTGAACACTTTTTTGGTTACTATATGATTCCATATGTGTTATTTCATAGTTTGATGTCTTCACTATTATTCTACAACGTAGAAAATAGTAAAAAAAAAAAAAAAAACCTTGAATGAGTAGGTGTTCTAAAACCTTTGACCGGTAGTGTATGAGATTGGGATATTGTATAATCTTTGAAGACACTGGGCCAAAAACGATTTGTCTGTTATTCACAACAACAAAAAAGTATTCCTGGTGTGTCATACCATGAGAAATACACGTCTCGTTCCTTCTTGTTTTTTAATTGGATACACAGAGAAATGATCAACAAATTGTCTTTGTTAATCTTTGCAATAACGCACCTGCATCTCTGGGAGTCCAACGCAATCATTATTTTATTAATGATAGGATAAGGCAGGATTGCAGGATTTCTTATAGCTACAGCAATTGTTTTGTCATGGCATCCCAGTGTGATACTATAAAGGCCTAAGAGTCACCTAAACTGTTCAAAACTGCTCCAAATATTCTAAAAGACATCATCAAGGGCTTAGATGTCATATAATAAAAAAATGGACAGGGCTAATATTCTGACGCATTTCGTTTGGGAGGGTTAAGCAGTAATAGGATGCATATACTGTACATTGCAACATTGTAGCAGAATATTGTATCCCCAATACATATCCATATGTAGGAGCTACAGTATATTGAATATTTTAAATTAGAAGCATTGTGTAGTGGTCTTTTGTGATCCCCTTTCTTCATTAAGTTCTTGTCAGTCATATCTAGTGCAGAGAATTCCAAATCCTCAATGGGAAAAACCTGATTAGTGATATTGTGTTGATGTGTGTGAGTGGGGGGGGGGGACCTTCCACAAATAGAGTGCCTTTTGCATCCCTTTGATATTTTAAGTAGAAATTGTGCACCAATGTTGAATTTTAAAAGCCTTTTATATTAAAGGAAGTGCCCTTTAATATAGACCATGTGGAAAATTCAATAAATCAGATTTTTAATATGAATAAAAGACTTGCTAAAGTGCCAGAAATCTGAATTTTTACATGTCCCTCATGTTTCTCCGACTTCTAGGAACATTTTAACCCACTTAACCCAAAAATGTCCCCAAGTTTTCACTATCATTGTAAAGGCCTAGCCATGACAAAGTCATTTCTGAAGATTATTATTTATTTCAAGTGATTTAGTGATTCATTTACGTTTGTCCCCTCATTTTAAGGTCAACCCTATTACGTGAACTGAACTCTAATTTTAATATGGTGAGACTTCCTTTTTAAATTAAATTAATAGTCAAATCATAGTGTAAAAGTAGGTGAGCTGGTTCTAATCTTTTAGGCAATTTTATTGTGTTTTGTGGTGTAAAACTGAGCGGGTCGATCATAACATGTCAACCTATAGATAGGTAAAACAATTAAATATTTTTGTGAAGCTTACATTCAATTGTCCCTCCCTGTTGCACACAACAATCTTCCATTTCCCCTGTCACAAGGAGATTTATGACTGATTTAAGATGAAAATGTCAACCCTGTTACATCAACCCTGTTATTTAATTGGCACTTACTATAGTCATTTTTCTTAATTTAACCTCATATAAGGTTGAACATGTGCTCTTTATGACAGAATGTTAAAATTAGGTGAAATAAATAGTTTTTTGGGATCAAATTACACTACCAAAAAGGCACTCTATTGATGGAATGACCCTCCTGCTGTCTGACATAACGAATGGGCCCATGACTCTAAATGACCCTCCTGCCATCTGAGTGACTCATAACGAATGGGCCCATGACTCAATTGTGTGTGCGTGTGCATGCATGCATGGGATCGAGCTAAAAAGGAATCTAATTTCATTCACATATAGAACAAATATTTTCTTAGTGGGTGATGCTTGTGTGTGAAGATTTATCAGTAAATTCAGATATATGCTGACTTTCATCAGGAATATATTCTATGCTTATAATGGTAGTGGTAAAGTCACATGACTGGCAAAGAGACTAAAATTGGAGAAACCACAGAAGGGCAGGTGCACATGTCTTGTGTCCTGCCGCTACTGTTTGTTGTTTCAGCGGGCAGTCTGACAAGTTGGCTTGATATTGACTGCTAAATACTTACATTTAAGTATGATGCTAGGTAATCAATTTGTATGCTTGGTTCAAGTAAAAAACTGTATGATGCATTGCAACTTTCTGTGAGTATGTCCAACACTTGAGTTTAACACATAGAGATCCAGTTTACCGCAGGTTGGTGCCTATTAAATTAATCTGAATCAAAATGAAAATTCTCATGTATATTTCAGTTCTACAACATTCAGCAGGATTTAAACTTACTCAAATCACTCAAATGAAAGTAACACTAAGGATACTGCACAAAACATGAGTGCACCAATTGCATAGCAAGTGAAAAATACACGAGAAACCATTTTCTCATGTCCACAATGTATGATGTCAATCAGGTTAAAGGCTGTGTGTGTGGGATTGTCCAAGTGTGTGGGAGTGTCCGTGTCTGTGTCTGTGTCCGTGTGTGTGTGTGTGTGTGTGTGTGTGTGTGTGTGTGTGTGTGTGTGTGTGTGTGTGTGTGTGTGTAAGAGAGAAAGGCAGAGTGTGGGAGATAGCAGGCCAGAGGAAGAGATTGCACTAACGGGAAAATGACAAATATTAAAATGACATGGAATAATACAGAATTTCTGCACACATTGGCACAGAGCCTCCCCAGTTCCCAGGTGAAGGTGGGTGAGGGAGAGGGATTGTTTGTGTCTGTGTGTGTGTGTTTGTGTGTGCATGTGTGTGTGTGCATGCGCCTTGCGTACTTGTGTGTGTGTGTGCGCGCGTTCAGTGTGTGCGCGTGTGTAGTGTGTGTGCGCATGTAGTGTATGTGAGCGTGCGTGTGCGTGTAGTGTGTGTGCGTGTGTGCATACGTGTGTGTGTGTGAGTGATTAGGAAGGTACAGCTCCTCAGCTGGGAGAGATTCTTAATTACTCCATGCGGGGTTTCTCAGCCACAGAAAGGACAGAGCAGAGAAGCTCCTCCTACGCCAACAGCTGCTGATGCTGATGCTGCCTTCCTTACAACAGGAAAAATATAGTGAGTTAGGAGAGAGATAGCTCTGTGTTTGTTATAGATCTCTGTCTTTGTGTGTGTAAGAATATGTGTGTAAGGCTTTGAATAATAGAGGTCTCGGACAGATTTAATTTAATCAAAAGCCACAATATGTTTTCTTATTGCAGATCATTTCCCAGAACAGATATATTTATCTCTTTTAGTCCCTCCCTCTGAATTTCTGCACTTCACGGCGAACTAATAACACCAGCCATTACACCGAAACAAAAACAACAACTCCCAGAGGTCTATGGGAAAAGCCTTGCTTAGCTGCATTGGCAGGATGTGCGTAAGAGAGGTCCAGTGACGTTATCTGGCCCTCTGATGTGTTCTGGCGAGCACATTGGCTGAGAAATTATTCATTAGTTGGAGACAACAAGGGTAGGCTGGATATATAGGCTGTGCTTGAGGCTACGATGAGCAAGGAGTTCTGACTGAACACGATGGTTCCTCTTACTGACTAAACTGGCAGAGAGGGGAAGATATGTTTATTACAAAACATCTGATGCTTATAAACGCAGCAAAAAAAGAAACGTCCCTTTTTCAGGACCCTGTCTTTCAAAGATAATTCGTAAAAATCTAAATAACTTCACAGATCTTCATTGTAAAGGGTTTAAACACTGTTTCCCATGCTTGTTCAATGAACAATAAACAATTAATGAACATGGACCTGTGGAACGGTCGTTAAGAAACTACCAGCTTACAGACGGTAGGCAATTAAGGTCACAGTTATGAAAACTTAAGACACTAAAGAGGCCTTTCTACTGACTCTGAAAAACACCAAAAGAAAGATGCCCAGGGTCCCTGCTCATCTGTGTGAACGTGCCTTAGGCATGCTGCAAGGAGGCATGAGGACTGCAGATGTGGCCAGGGCAATAAATTGCAATGTCCGTACTGTGAGACGCCTAAGACAGCGCTACAGGGAGACAGGACGGACAGCTGATCGTCCTCGCAGTGGCAGACCACGTGTAACAACACCTGCACAGGATCGGTACATCTGAACATCACACCTGCGGGACAGGTACAGGATGGCAACAACAACTGCCCGAGTTACACCAGAAACGCACAATCCCTCCATCAGTGCTCAGACTGTCCGCAATAGGCTGAGAGAGGCTGGACTGAGGGCTTGTAGGCCTGTTGTAAGGCAGGTCCTCACCAGACATCACCGGCAACAACGTTGCCTATGGGCACAAACCCACCATCGCTGGACCAGACAGGACTGGCAAAAAGTGCTCTTCACTGATGAGTCGCGGTTTTGTCTCACCAGGGGTGATGGTCGGATTCGCGTTTATCGTCGAGGGAATGAGCGTTACACCGAGGCCTGTACTCTGGAGCGGGATCGATTTGGAGGTGGAGGGTCCGTCATGGTCTGGGGCGCTGTGTCACAGCATCATCAGACTGAGCTTGTTGTCATTGCAGGCAATCTCAACGCTGTGCATTACAGCGAAGACATCCTCCTCCCCTCATGTGGTACTCTTCCTGCAGGCTCATCCTGACATGACCCTCTAGCATGACAATGCCAACAGTCATACTGCTCGTTCTGTGCGTGATTTCCTGCAAGACAGGAATGTCAGTGTTCTGCCATGGCCAGCGAAGAGCCCGGATCTCAATCCCATTGAGCATGTCTGGGACCTGTTGGATCGGGAGGGTGAGGGCTAGGGCCATTCCCCAGAAATGTCTGGGAACTTGCAGGTGCCTTGGTAGAAGAGTGGGGTATCATCTCACAGCAAGAACTGGCAAATTTGGTGCAGTCCATGAGGAGGAGATGCACTGCAGTACTTAATGCAGCTGGTGGCCACACCAGATTACTGATCTGTACTTGGATGACCCCCTTTGTTCAGGGACACATTATTACAATTTCTGGTAGTCACATGCCTGTGGAACTTGTACAGTTCATGTCTCAGTTGTTGAGTCAAATATTTACACATAAGTTTGCTGAAAATAAACGCAGTTGACAGTAGAGAGGACGTTTCTTTTTTGCTGAGTTTATGTGAATCTGTATGTAGCCAGCCGATCAAATCAAATCAAATGTTATTGGTCACATACACGTGTTTAATGCAGCTGTTATTGCGGGTGTAGCGAAATGCTTGTGTTTCTAGCTCTGACAGTGCGGTAATATCTAACAAGTGATATCTAACAATTTCACAACATATACCCAATACACACAAATCTAAGTAAAGCAACGGAATTAAGAATATATAAATAAATATATGGACGAGCAATGTCAGAGCGGCATAGACTAAGATACAGTAGAATAGTATATGTGTGTGTACGTGTGCATTCATATCTTCAATCATGTTAATACAAAACAATGTGGCCATGAAAGAAATTGGACAAGTATGAACATATGTGAAGATGAGAGGAATGTACTGGTCTGCCTGATGGACAGTCAGTAAGCAGTAGTCGTCCGGTTGGTCTCACAATGGCCAGCCTTGTTGCAGACACCCAGAGGCTGATTAGGGAGGCTGCTCTGTTTATGCAGAGAGCTGTGGGGCAGCCAAAGGCTTCCGCTACCCTGGGAGACACTTCTGCAGATTGCAAACCATGGAAGTTGGACATAAACAAAGAATTATGGATAACACCCTGTAGCTTCAAACCAAAACTGTCAGCACTACTAAGAGAAAAGTCGTATCTTTTCTCTTTTCTTTGCACTGGTAACGTTCTGGTCATGACGGTGAATGTAAACTAGGGGCCAAATCCCTCAGCTACCATTATATTTTATTCTCGGCTGTCGACTTATGAGGTTAACCTATTCTCTCACGCTCTTCCCCCTGAGCTGTCTGCCATTACATGAGCCACTAACATGACTGTGCTGCACACGACGACAAACACTATGGCAGTGGGATGAAACACCCCTTTTGACAAAAGCAGCCTATGAATATAGCATTCTTTTGATTCATCCCCAAAAGCCCTTTCGGTGTCAAAGTAATTCAACGCGAGGATCTATATTTTTATACTTTTTTCCAAGAAGTGCAGAAATTGTTGAAGAAATATGGATGAGCTGAGGTGTTGCCTATGAAAATAGGCTTCCAGGCGTGTTGAAACTCAGGGGAGAAGCCCACCCAAAATGACTCTCTAAAACAGCCAGCACACTCCTTCACATTAATAATAATAATAATAATAATAATGCCATTTAGCAGACGCTTTTATCCAAAGCGACTTACAGTCATGTGTGCATACATTTTTACGTATGGGTGGTCCCGGGGATCGAACCCACTACCCTGGTGTTACAAGCGCCATGCTCTACCAATTGAGCTACAGAGGACCATTAACATACACTATCAACTGTACATCCTGATAATATTCTTAGTAACAACAATACTGCTTTTAAATAATTATAAGACAAGTGTTCTACAGTATGTGTATGGAGGTGTTGTGCATATTGTGATTGCAAGATAATGAGCCAGGAAATAAAAAGATTTCACTTGGGTGCTGTATAGTGGCACATTTCAGAGAGAGTGTCCATGAAATAGGTGTTTTTTTGCGTGGTGACTCACATCTTGTTGACATGGAGACCAAAATAGCAGCCGAATGGAAGAGGACATTCAGTCTACCCTTGAGACTCGGCACCATTGAGGAAAGAGAGAGAGAGAGGCAGAAGGAAAGAGAGCTGAGAAAGCTTGAAGAACCATGAGCCTTGTGTTGCATAAGGCAATGAGTCACACTCACCGTTTGGATCTTGGGAACCGATAGGAAATCGTTCCGTTGTCTCTCAGTGGGGGAGTGGGCTTTTTCTCTGTAAGAAAAAGGAATACTGGTGGTGATTTGGGAGGGATGCAAGAGATGACTTATTGGGAAAATGTGGAGTGTGTGGTGTGTGTGAGTGTGTGTGTGTGTGTGAGAGAGTAGAGAGAGAGAGAGAGAGAGAGAGAGAGAGAGAGAGAGAGAGAGAGAGAGAGAGAGAGAGAGAGAGAGAGAGAGAGAGAGAGAGAGAGAGAGAGAGAGAGAGAGAGAGAGAGAGAGAGAGAGAGAGAGAGAGAGAGAGAGAGAGAGAGAGAGAGAGAGAGAGAGAGAGAGAGAGAGAGAGAGAGAGAGGGCTGTTGAAAGATATAAAGTAAGGTACACCATATACAGGTAGTTCTCAGGAACATCCTGTAGTCTACATTTGGAGAGAGTTGGGCAAATATGCATGAATGTTCTGTAAACTGTCAGGGGAGCAGTGAGGGTCTAATGATGTACTTGATCCAACAGCATTTATAAGCTGTGATCATCATTAATAACAGAGAGAAAGCTATTGAGTAGCGCGTGTAACCGGCAGGGACAGTATGTCTCTGCATGTGTTCGTAAGTGTTGGACAGCCCACTGGTTTCCATCAATCCTAGCAGTGGTAATATTCCTATAGCCAACTCAATTAGATTACAATGGTACTCTGATTCCACTCCCCACTCAAGGGTCTGGCTTCTTTTCTCTAGAGGCATTTGGTCCAGAGAAGTATTTCTATGCAGCAGTCCTCAGACATATCTTTGAAATCTCACATAATGTACGTATGTTAGAGAGAACATGTATGTTTGATTTTATTAGAACCACCACTTTCTCCAAATGGCATCACAATACAGTCTGATAGGCCATTGTGAGTCATTCTAAAACTCAATAGTCCCATAGAATGCTTTATGCAGCTCCAGAAGATGACGTCAATCTGCAGGCACTGTTATTTCATTTCAGCAAGGTCTGTGACCATGAAAATAACATTACAAAGCATCTGACTCACCTGATCTGTGGCACTTAGAAGATTCACACCTCTTAGTGATGAATTGCAGTGTGAAGATTAAAACATGTATTTATCTTCGTTGGGCCTGAAAATGCTGCTATACCCACTCCAAAGCTTCTCATATAAATACAGCTCTTTACCGCTGACAAAATGTAAGTTTTGGCATTTACGTATGACAACACAGAAAAATTGAAAAAGAATCTGTTCAAACATTTTTGCCAGGGCTTTTCTTTTTAGGCCAAGCATTTCCCGTCTTCCATCAAGAGGGTAGGCATTTAAGTGAACTAGCATCCACTGCACTGATTCCACCCCCCTGCTCATTGCCATGTTGAAATTACACCAATGTTTCAGTTCATTGTCTACGACCAGTGCACTTTGTCGGTACACAAAGGGGGAGCAGCATGGTTTTCTGGTGCTTCATCATTTCCAATGCTGTTTCACAATGAGCCGACAGGATTAGCCAAACCTGCCCATCAGCATTTCTACCAGATTGAGAGGTTGGAAATTAATCTGACAGCGTGCTTTCAAAAAATACCCTGGAGCTAAAGGACACATGGGCTTTGATATGTGTTTCTGCATCTCCTTGGTTTGCCTGTTTCAATTATTATTCAATGAATTATGGTTCAGACTATTGGAGGTTTGAACACATGAACTCAGACACATTCTCTGTAGTTGCTGGGACTTACATTTGCATTTAGCATGAATCTGGTATGTTTTTTCACACTCCTTTGCTATTTCATCTGAGTAGATCTGTGACCGATTTGTGAATATCTTTTTTGAGCTGAAGCTCGATAGGGGAGAAGCGCATGTATTTGCAACCAGGTGAAAAGGAGGATAAGAATGACTAAAATGTAAAGAGTAAACAGTAACTCACCAAGTTTATGGTCAATTGCGTCTCAGTTGTCAATTCAGGAAGTGGTTAGAATTTTCATTTTCATAACATAGAATGTTCATTATTTTCAGAGGAGAAATTATTTGAATTATAGAAAGGCACGGCTGAATTGTACATGAATGGACCATTTCCACTAAGGACCAGTGTTTTACCAAAAATGCTCACTTGGGGCCAAGGCCACTGGTACTTAATGGCTAACTGGGACAGTGGATTAACACCTTCCATGGAAATCACAAAGCAACTGTCGTGATGATGCAGGAGTTGTTGATTCTGATTTTCACAAGTCCTCAGTGTCAGCCCTAGCTACGGAAACACATTTCCCAAAAAATAACACTAGAACTAACATTAACGTAATCACTGGTGACACACTGGTGCTGTATAATCGAAGGAAAAAAAATTGATGATGGAATATTAATATAGTGCTAGTATGAGTCAGACATATTTTCAATACTGCCCTCTGCTATCACAAGCTGAAAATTTTCTCTGTCAAATAAACTTTGCTTAATCAAACAAAAATATATAATTATCTGTTGTTCCATTGTATTGTTCACTGAACTGCCAGTTTCCCACAAAAAGGTTAGACAAATAGACAACTAATTGGACATTTCTATCTTGGTGCAAGCCCTCTAGCCAGGAGTTCACATTCATTGAGTATGTCATGAATTTATGATTTGGGCCAAATTCCTGTGTATTTTGCAATTCCATAAACGTTTTATAGAGAATAATTCTCATGACATTACGTTATAACTGCAAACCAGTTAGTAACTCCACTGCACATTCTTATTGCGGACGACAATCTGCACCATACATCCCATTACAACACAGACAGTTGAAGAGACAGACCAAGCTTATAGCTGAGGTCATCAACTCATGTTAAACAACAGTGTTTATTGTGTTGATGGTGTGAATGTCTGAGGATATAAATCACTTGAGGCGAGCAACACACCAGCCAGTCATACCCAGTCATACCAGGCTCAGAGAATGAATGACAAGACCACACTAGTTGGCCATCATCTGCATGTAAAACGGACCATCAAGCCTCTTTGAACTCTATGGCGACAATGACAGATATTTGCTTTGTAAAAGTTGCGGTTTCACTACCATCGCTATCCAAACCACAAGCCCCATTCCATTTCCATCTCGGGCCAATCAAATTCATCCTCTGTTTTGTTCCCTGACAACAGGTTCTCAGTCAATACAGCTCTCTGAGGGGCCAGTGGATGATGTAATTGGTCCAGCAGACACACATTGTGATGTAATTGGTCCAGCAGACACACATCATGTGAGCAACAGCGCATTGGCAACGACCATACCCTCAATGCCTCCATTGACTGGTTACAAAAACGGACAATGCCCCAAGGTTATTTACGTAACGTTGCCTGAGCAATACGACAAATATCTGTGCTTTCTGAAAGAAATTCATTTCCTCATAAGTGAATAATACTTGTGAATTTATTAGCAAATTTGTGTCTGTTTTGTTCTCTCATCCTGTTTGTCTGTGATGTCCTTCTTCTGCCAGCTGTATTCTACAGACAACCGTTGCTTTATGATGGCCTGACAGTGATCATTGGCCATCCACAGGCCTTTCATCAGGTGATCATCATGGACACATCTCTGAGGACAGACTGACAGCGTCATCTGGTGTTAATGCCTTCCTTTGCTATCTGCTGCCAATATCTTAGGTCTTACACTCCATAGGCCCCTAAGGGGACTGGCTTCCTATTGAAAACTATGGCTGAAGGAAGAAAATAGAAAATGGTTGTCGGTGACACATTTTCTGCCACACAAAGAATCCTATTGGAGTTGACTGTGAGGACTGGACGTCTGTAGAGCAGAGTGGAGATAACATGACTGGGGCACGGCTCATTAGTGTAAACGGGATCATCACAGTGAGGATAAAGGGACATTTTGGCCTTGTGGAGCATTTGGAAGGAGACCAATTTAGCAGCTTAAGATGTTAACCAGCATACACAGATGCAATAATCCACTACCTTCCTCAAAATAACATATTTATTTCACTGAGTTTAATGAATCATTTGACATCAAATACATTTGAGTGTTGTGCAATAACAATGTATTTCTGCAGTGCAGTTACAATTCCCAGCCTGTATTTTCTTCTCCTGTAGGCCTACATGGGAGACTAAGAAAAAATCTTAGGAGCACTTTGAAATACTCACCACTAAGTGGTACTATTTCTCTACAGAACAGTTGAGCCCTCTGTTTCCTCACATCGGGACAAGATGTGGTGAAATGAGAAAACAAGATAGTAAATGTGTGAAAGATGTCATGACATCTTGTGTCACTGAATAGCATGTAACAAGGCAGTGTCATTTTCCATGTATTGGAAATAGTTATGACAAACAGTACCAGTCAAAAGTTTTAGAACACCTACTCATTCCAGGGTTTTTCTTTATTTTTACTATTTTCTACATTGTAGAATAATAGTGAATACATCAAAACTATGAAATAACACATAAACCAAAAAAGTGTTAAACAAATCAAAAAATATTTTCGATTTTCGATTCTTCAAAGTAGCCACCCTTTGTCTTGATGACAGCTTTGCACACTCTTAGCATTCTGTCAACCAGCTTCACCTGGAATGCTTTTCCAACTGTATTGAAGGAGTTCCCACATATGCTGAGCACTTGTAGGCTGCTTTTCCTTCACTCTGCGGTCCAACTCATCCCAAACCATCTCAATTGGGTTGAGGTCGGGTGATTGTGGAGGCCAGGTCATCCGATGCAGCACTCCATCACTCTCCTTCTTGGTCAAATAGCCCTTACACAGCCTGGAGGTGTGTTGGGTCATTGTCCTGTTGAAAAACAAATGATAGTCCCACTAAGCGCAAACCAGATGGGATGGCGTATCGCTGCAGAATTCTGTGGTAGCCATGCTGGTTAAGTGTGACTTGAATTCTAAATAAATTTGAGACAGTGTCACCAGCAAAGCACCGCCCACACCATCACACCTCCTCCTCCATGCTTCACGAAGGGAACCACACATGCGGAAATCATCCGTTCACCTACTCTGCGTCTCACAAAGACATGGCGGTTGGAACCAAAAATATCAAATTTGGACTCATCAGACCAAAGGACAGATTTCCACCATTCTAATGTCCATTGCTTGTGTTTCTTGCAAGTCTCTTGCCTAAGCAAGTCTCTTCTTCTTATTGGTGTCCTTTAGTAGTGGTTTCTTTGCAGCAATTTGACCATGAAGGCCTGTTTCACGCAGTCTCCTCTGAACAGTTGATGTTGAGATGTGTCTGTTAATTGAACTCTGTGAAGCATTTCTTTGGGCTGCAATTTATGAGGCTGGTAACTCTAATGAACTTATCCTCTGCAGCAGAGGTAACTCTGGGTCTTCCTGTCCTGTGGCGGTCCTCATGAGAGCCAGTTTCATCATAGCGCTTGATGGTTTTTGCGACTGCACTTAAAGAAACTTTCAATGTTCCGTATTGACTTACCTTCAAGTCTTAAAGTAATGATGGACTGTCGTTTCTTTTTGCTGATTTCAACTGTTCTTGCCATAATATGGACTTGGTCTTTTTACGAAATAGGGCTATCTTCTGTATACCACCCCTACCTTGTCACAACAGAACTGATTGGCTCAAACGCATTAAGAAGGAAAGAAATTCCACAAATTAACTTTTAAGAAGGCACACCTGTTAATTGAAATGCATTCCAGGTGACTACCTCATGAAGCTGGTTGAGATAATGCCAAGAGTGTGCAAAGCTGTCATCAAGGCAAAGGGTGGCTACTTTGAAGAATCTCAAATATAAAATATATTTTGATTTGTTTAACACTTTTTTGGTTACTACATGTGTTATTTCATAGTTTTGATGTCTTCACTATTATTCTACAATGTAGAAAATAGTAAAAATAAAGAAAAACCCTGGAATGAGTAGGTGTGTCCAAACTTTTGACTGGTACTGTATGTTGACAAAACAGCCAATGTCACCTGCTCACTTAGGCAAAAATTAGGCTACAGTAAAAAGTGTTTGGAGGACATCTGTCAAGACTACATAACTACGTCATAACCATGAGAAGTGTCTTTATGACAGTTTTTACAGTACCCTAGCGTCATGTCCTAATCCTGTTTCAACCCTAACCCTAGCCTCAACCACAACCCTAGCGTCATGTCCACATCCCAGTTCATCCCTCACCCCCAACCACAACCCTATGTGTAAGATGGCTGTGTGTAACATGGTGGTGCTGGGTAGTCTGCTCAGAATGTTTGTGCAATAATTTCCCTACGACCGACAAACACCCTCTGGACATTAGATCGGAAGCTACAAACGTACAGTATCTTTCAGAAGGCAACGCGGGCAACGGAGAGGAAGGAAAGGGGGACTCCAAACTAGGCTGAAAAGACAGGCAACACAGCCTCCTCTTCCTAGTATTGTGATGGCTAATGTCCAATCACTGGATAATATATTTTTAACAATATAAAAACGTTTTTATTGAATTTTAAAACATACAATCTACCTGCAGTGAAGCCGCTCAACATTTACATAAATGGATAACAAACTTTGTGAACTCAGAGCAAGCTTAAAGGACATCAGGGAATGCTGTCTTTGTCTTCACAGAAACATGGTTGACGAACAATACACTGAACTCTGTTATTCAACCAGACAGGTTGTCACGCCCTGACTCTGGGGACTCGGATTTGTTGAGTCAGGGTGTGTATTTTCTGTGTGATTTTCTATGTTGTATTTTCTATGTTTGGATCTAGTATGTTCTAGATCTATGTTGGCTCAGGTGGTTCCCAATCAGAGGCAGCTGTCGCTCGTTGTCTCTGATTGGGGACCATACTTAGCAGCCTATTGGCACTAGTGGGTTGTGGGATCTTGTTCCGTGTGAGGTATGTTGTTTGTCTACCTTGGACTTCACGTTTGCTTTCATTTGTTGTTTTGTCGCTTGTTTATTCAGTATAAATAAACATGTATGCATATCACGCTGCGCCTTGGTCCGTCCCGTCTGTGAACGATCGTGACACAGGTTCTTCATTTTCCGTATGGATTGAACGGTGGCTTCTGGTAAGAGTAGAGGGGAGGTGTATGCTTTCTCATTAACAATTCCTGGTGTACTGAAGTTGAAAACATCTCAAGCTACTGTTCACCCAATCTGGAGTTTTTGATGCTAAAATGCCGAACCCACTATCTGCCGAGGCAATTCAATTAATGTCTGTTATTATCACAGCTGTTTACATACTGTCACAAGCCAACATCACCGCAGCACTCAGTGAACTGTACAAGACCATTAGCCATCGAGAATCCTCTCACTTGGAAGCGGTCTTTATCGTTGCAGGAGATTTTAAAGTTTAAAATGAATTCTCCCAAAATATCACCAACATGTCTCCTGCCCCACGAGAGAGAACAACATGCTAGACCACATATGCACGAACATCAGTGACGCCTACAAAGCCACCCCCTGCCCCCACTTCAGCCAATCCGATCACGTCTCTCTGTTCCTACTCCCCGCCTACAAGCAGCAACTCAAGAGGGAGCGTCCAGGACAGAGAATAGTGAGGCGCTGGATGGAGGAGGCGGACTCAATGCTGCAGGACTCTTTTGAGAATACTGATTGGAACATGTTCAAAGACTCATCCACAAAGGACTCATCCATCAACATTGAGGAATATACATCGTTAGTCACAGGCTTCATAAGGAAATGTGTTGATGATGTTGTACCTACAATAACAATCCAGACATATACCAACCAAAAACCCTGGATGAATGGAGAAATCTGTGTCATGCTGAGAGCCCGTACTTCAGCATTCAATGTCAGCAAATGAACCCCGATGACTCGGTTGCACATGATGCGTACAAGGCGAGCAGGTACGAGCTCTGCAAATCCATTAGGGACGCAAAAAGACAATACATACTCAAACTTGAATCATTGTTCGACAACTCAGATTCGTGACGCATGTGGCAAGGACTGCAGGTTATCACAGACTACAAAGGCAAATCCAGCTGTGTGGTCCCCACTGAATCCTCTCTCCTAGACGAGTTTAATACATTCTATGCTCACTTCGAGGCAGACAACACTGAGCCATCCAGGAGGGCTCTCGTCGCTCTGGACGACCAGGTGCTTTCGCTCTCCGATGCTGACATGAAGAAAACTCTCAAAAGAGTGAATACTCACAAGATGGCAGAGATAGCCGCATCCTCAGAGTGTGCTGGTGTCTTCTCTGACATCTGACATTCTACCTGTCCCTGTTCCAGGCTGTAGTCCCCCACTTGTTTCAAGGAGACCACCATCGTCCCAGTGCCCAAGAAAACCAAGGTGACATGCCTAAATGACTATACCATCGTCACACTCTCCCCAGTCATCATGAAGTGCTTCGAGAGACTAGTCAAGGCCCACATCAAGGCAAGTATGCCAGACACACTGGATCCACTCCAATTTGCCTACTGCTCCAACAGGTCTACGGAAGATGCCATTTCCATCGCAATTCACACAGCCCTAACACACCTGCACAAGAAGAACACCTACATGTATGTGAGAATGCTGTTACTCAGGGCCCTGGGCCTGGACACCACCCGCTGCAACTGAATCCTGGACATTCTGACATGCAGACCACAGGCTGTGAGAATTCGCAACAACACCTCCTCCACACTGACTCTTAACACAGGGGCCCCACAGGGTTGTGTCCTCCGCCCTCTGCTGAACTCCCTGTTCACCCACGACTGCGTGGCTAAGCACAACACCAACTCCATCATCAAGTTTGCTGATGATACCACGGTTGTAGGCCTGATCACTAGCAATGACGAGTCATCCCATAGGGAGGAGGTATGTGAACTGGCATTGTGGTATCAGGACAACAATCTCTCCCTCAACATCAGCAAAACAAAGGAGTTGACTGTCGACTTCAGGATGCAGAGGAGAGGACACGCTCCGATCCACATCGACGGGACTGCAGTGGAGAGAGTTAGCAGTTTTAAGTTCCTCGGCATCCACATCACCGAGAACTTGACATGGACCAACAACACCACCAATCTTGTCAAGAGGTAGCAACAGTGCCTCTACTTCCTAAGGTGGCTGAAGAAATTTGGCATACCATCCCGGGCCCTCTCCAAATAGTACCACTGCACCATTGAGAGCATCATGACCGGTTGCATCACGGCCTGGTATGGGAACTGCTCCACTCACGACCGCAAGGCCCTCTAACGGGTGGTGAACATCACTGAGAAAGTGCTCCCACCCATTCAGGACATCTACTCAAAACGGGTCTACTCTCTTAGAAAAAAGGGTTATTTGGGGTTCTATATAGAACCTTTTGGTTCTTTAGACAAGATTAAAGAACCCTTTTCTAAATAAGGCTCTATATATACTGAACAAAAATATAAAAGCAACAATTTCAAAGATTTTACTGAGTTACAGTTCATGTAAGGAAATCAGTCAATTTAAATAAATTCATTAGGCCCTAATCTATGGATTTCGCATGACTGGGAATACAGATATGCATATTTTGGTCACAGATACCTTACAAAAAAGGTAGGGGCGTGGATCAGAATACCAGTCAGTATCTGAGGTGAACATGAGGTGACGCGAGCGGATGAATGGCATGACAATGGGCCTCAGGATCTCATCACGGTATCTCTATGCACTCAAATTGCTATCAATAAAATGCAATTGTGTTCGTTGTCCATAGCTTATGCCTGCCCATACCATAACCCCACCGCCTCCATTGGGCACTCTGTTCACAACGTTGACATCAGCAAACCGCTCGCCCACACGATGCCATACACGTGGTCTGCGGTTGTGAGGCCGGTTGGACGTACAGCCAAATTCTCTAAAATGACATTGAAGGTGGCTTATGGTAGAGCAATGAACATTCAATTCTCTAGCAACAGCTCTGGTGGGCATTCCTAAGGTCAGCATGCCAATAGCACGCTCCCTCAAAACTTGAGACATCTGTGGCATTGTGTTGTGTGACAAAACTGCACATGTTAGAGTGGCCTTTTATTTTCCCCAGCACAAGGTGCAGCTGTGTAATGGTCATGCTGTTTAATCAGCTTCTTGATATGCCACACCTGTCAGGTGGATTATCTTGGCAAAGGAGAAATGCTCACTAACAGGGATGTAAACAAATTTGTTCACACAATTTGAGAGAAATACATTTTTTGTGCATATGGAACATTTCTGGGATCTTTTATTTTAGCTCATGAAACATGGAACCAACACTTTACATGTTGCGTTTATATTTCTGTTCCGTGTATATATCCAGTGAAGGCAAAGAACGTTGAGAGTTCTATCCTTACCCCAGAGTGTAATGGGGATTTTAGAAAACAACAGCTAACAAAAGTGGTCCTCTGTAGCTCAGCTGGTAGAGCACGGCGCTTGTAACGCCAAGGTAGTGGGTTCGATCCCCGGGACCACCCATACACAAAAAAAATAAAAATAAATGTATGCACGCATGACTGTAAGTCGCTTTGGATAAAAGCGTCTGCTAAATGGCATATTATAATTATTATTATAAAAGCTAACCCAGTCACATCAAACTCAGAAATGACACTTAACGTTCCCTTTTAATTTGTTTAATCTGTTTTGCATTGATATTTATATCCATATTAATGATGCAGCATGCTGCATGATTTCGCCTGGTCAGAAAAATGGCTAGTAGATGTCTGACACTTCAGCTCTCTATTGCAGGGGGAAGATCTAATACATATTTTGCTGTTGCAAACTAAATGCTAGCTAGAAGCAAGAGGAAATAATGTGTTTAATAAAATAATACACTCCTAGGGGTCTGGTTCATCCTTGGGAGCAATTTCCAAATTCCTGAAGGTACCACGTTCATCTGTACAAACAATAGTACGCAACTATAAAACCATGGGACCACGCAGCCGTCATACCGCTCAGGAAGGAGACGCGTTCTGTCTCCTAGAGATTAACGTACTTTGGTGTGAAAAGTGCAAATCAATCCCAGAACAACAGCAAAGGACCTTGTGAAGATGCTGGAGGAAACAGGTACAAAAGTATCTATATCCACAGTAAAACAAGTCCTATATCGACATAACCTGAAAGGCCACTCAGCAAGGAAGAAGCCACTGCTCCAAAACCGCCATAAAAAAGCCAGACTACGGTTTGCAACTGCAAATGGGGACAAAGATCGTACTTTTTGGAGAAATGTTCTCTGGTCTGATGAAACAAAAATAGAACTGTTTGGCCATAATGACCATCGTTATGTTTGGAGGAAAAAGGGGGTTGCTTGCAAGCCGAAGAACACCATCCCAACCGTGAAGCACGGGGTGGCAGCATCATACTGTGGGGGTGCTTCGCTGCAGGAGGGACTGGTGCACTTCACGAAATAGATGGCATGATGAGGAAGGAGAATTATGTAGATATATTGAAGCAACATCTCAAGACATCAGTCAGGAAGTTAAAGCTTGGTCGCAAATGGTTCTTCCAAATGGACAATGACCCCAAGCATACTTCCAAAGTTGTGGCAAAATGGCTTAAGGACAACAAAGTCAAGGTATTGGAGTGGCCATCACAAAGCCCTGACCTCAATCCTATAGAAAATGTGTGGGCAGAACTAAAAAGCGTAGTGCGAGCAAGGAGGCCTACAAACCTGACTCAGTTACACCAGCACTGTCAGGAGGAATGGGCCAAAATTCACCCAACTTATTGTGGGAAGCTTGTGGAAGGCTACCCGAAACGTTTGACCTAAGTTAAACAATTTAAAGGCAATGCTACCAAATACTAATTGAGTGTATGTAACCTTCTGACCCACTGGGAATGTGATGAAATAAATAAAAGCTGAAATAAATCATTCTCTCTACTATTATTCTGACATTTCACATTCTTAAAATAAAGTGGTGATCCTAACTGACCTAAGACAGGGAATTCTTTACTACAATTAAATGTCAGGAATTGTGAAAAACTGAGTTTAAATGTATTTGGCTCAAGGTTTACTTAACAATGACAAAGAGAAATAACAAAGATAGAGTAAACGACACAAAGCTAAACAATCACACACAACATCATCCAGAACAGTCCAGGGCTAAATAGGGGTGGTAATGAGATGATGAGGTGCAGGTGCGCTGGAGGTGATTAGGGTGCGTTGGGTTTCCATTCCGGTGTTGCACTCAGACCGGTGGCTCAGTAGACCGGCGAATCAGAGCGCCGGAGGGGAGCAACGGGAGGAGACGTGACAAACTGCATGTAAGTTGTTCTTCTACATGTTACGTTCTCCCCTCGGGTGTAGTTCGTCTGAGGAGGAGACGTAAATGCCTGTGTCTGCGTACACAAGGTAAACTAGATGGATGGGGAAGAAATGTGGGGTGTAATGAACTAAAATAACCAGACAACAACCAGAACTCAATGTTAGCCCTCGGGGGACGTTTAGTAATGTACTTAAACAAAATATACAACACCCATAAAGTAACAGTAAGGAAACAACAAATCAATCAAACAAACCAGGGAAGGTAAGAGAAGGGAATATTTGGGAACGGGGTCCAAGTAATGAAAATAAACAAAAGGTTCTCCTCTTCTACACACCTAATCCTTCCTATCACACTCTAACCCTAACCCACTTTCCTACTTGGTTACCAAAAAATACAGGGGTGACACCCGCCCGGCTAACCTAGTGTGTAAAACAATGGGTTATCTACGTGGGAATGTAATAATAATAATAATAATAAGCCATTTAGCAGACGCTTTTATCCAAAGCGACTTACAGTCATGTGCGCATACATTTTTACGTATGGGTGGTCCCGGGGATCGAACCCACTACCCTGGCATTTCAAGCGCCATGCTCTACCAATTGAGCTACAGAGGACCATGGAATGTACACCCATGGGCAGATTTACCTTTCCCTTCTCCAGGACATAGGTAGGGTGGAGTACATCAGGAGGACCGTCTGGAACACAAAGAATGATAAATTAACACAACCAATACCCAAACAACAAGTGTCCTCTACCCCCCTCTTCGAGCTCACACGGCAAACAGGTATACTCTCGTCAATCAGCTACAGCTGCCATGACTCCAGACCAAAGCCACGCCCACCATCGTCAGCCGCAACTCAGCACACCTGTAATGCCCAGAACACACAAACACACTACAAAGGAAAACGGGGAGAAAGAAAAACACATTATATGTCTGCATAGCATTTTGTCTTCATTTTGGCAGATTAACTAATGCTTATTTCTGATGATTAACTAATCTTCTTGCTCCTTTTTTCTTCTTCTCTGGAACCAATCAGGCAACAACCCATACTGTACTGGAGGTAGGTACAGTGCCTTCAGAAAGTATTCATACCCCTTGGCTTATTCCATATTTTGTTGTGTTACAGCCTGACTTCAACATGGATTAAATTGATTTATTTTTCTCACCCATCTACACACAATACCCCATAAGACAAAGTGAAAACATGTTTTTAGAAGTTTTTGCACATTTATTGAAAATGAAATACAAGAGATCTAATTTACATAAGTATTCACACCCCTGAGTCAATACATGTTAGAATCACCTTTGGCAGCGATTACAGATGAGTCTTTCTGGAGAGCTTTGCACACCTGGATTGTACAATATTGGCCACTTATTATTTTCGAAATTCTTCAAGCTATGTCAAATTGGCTGTTGATCATTGCTAGACAACCATTTTCTTGCCATAGATTTTCAAGCAGATTTAAGTCAAAACTATAACTAGGCCTCTCAGGAACATTCACTGTTGTCTTGGTAAGCAACTCCAGTGTATTTTTGGCCTTGTGTTTTAGGTTAGTCCTGCTGAAAGATGAATTTGTCTCTCAGTGTCTGTTGGAAAGCAGACTGAACCAGGTTTTCCTCTAGGATTTTGCCTGTGCTTAGCTCCATTTTGTTTCTTTTTATATTTTTATACCCATGACATGATGCAGCCACCACTATGCTTGAAAATATGGATGGTGGTACTCAGTAATGTGTTGTATTGGATTTGCCCCAGACATAACACTTTGTATTCAGGACAAAAAGTTAATTGCTTTGATAATATTTTTGCAGTATTACCTTAGTGCTTTGTTGCAAACAGGATGCATGTTTTGGAATATTTTTATTCTGTACAGGCTTCATTCTTTTCACTCTGTCAATTAGGTTATTACTGTGGAGTAACCACAGGGTTGTTGATCCATCCTCAGTTTTCTCCTATCACAGCTGTTGGTGCTATCATCTTCAGGACAGGAATACCGGCTTACTTAACGGAGGAATAAACACACATGTTCATCGTTGGTGTTTCAACCAGAACGCCGGGAAAATGCCCATTCTTTATTTTCGCACATGCGCAGTTGTACATCTCTCATAGGGCATAACTGTACCAGTGTAAGAACACAATTTATAACATATTAGTCTATATGTTAACACCCCCACTTGCTCTTATCCTGTACAAGTCGTATTCAACCTAACTATCAACACATTTAGCTTACAGTTATACATCTCACAAATGTCAGTTTACATTCCAAACATATAACCCAAGAATTTTTCATTTTTGAACTTCGTTACAGGTTTAGTCAAAACATCTGCAACCATGTCTGCCGTTTGGACAATATTCAATACTTATTTTGCCATCACTGAGTGCAGATCGAATGAAATTATATCTGATGTCAACATGTTTACATCTCTGACGACATACTGGGTTCTTTGACAGAGCAATTGCACCTTGGTTATCTTCAAAGATTGTTACTGGTGCATATTGGCACTCACTATCCATCTGGCCCAATAACTGTACAAGGTACAAACTTTCTTGTGTAGTAGCAGCCAGTGCCATGTACTCTGCTTCACATGTAGATAAAGCTACTGTTGGCTGCTTCTTAGACCTCAATGAAATAACAGGTCCACATTTAGTTAAACTAAAACAATACCCTGTTATGCTTCGTCTGTCACTTTGATCTGCTGCCCAATCAGCATCACTATATGCTACGAGGTTGAGTTTTTCCACCCCCTTTTTGTAACACAACTCCTGATTCATTGTCCCCTTCAAGTACCTCAACACATGTTTAGCTGTTATCCAGTGTTGCTCTTTTGGTTCTGATAGGTATTGTGACAGCTTGCTGACAATCCAACTGATATCCGGTCTTGTACATGTCATAACATATATCAAGCTGCCTATCACTTCACGATACCTTTTTGAATCAATAGGTTCACCATCACCATCAAAGTTTGTTTTTTGTTCACATGGTGTTGACCTTGTTTTACAGTCTGACATACCAAACCTTTCCAGTATGTTGGTTATGTACCTTGTTTGGCTCATCTTTATTTTCCCTTCACTTTGTGTAAAATCAATGCCTAGGAAATGTCTAAGCCTCCCAAGATCTTTCATCTTAAATTTTTCACTTAACATTTCTTTTACACTTGTGAGTGAGTCACTATCACTAGCAGCGATAATTAGATCATCGACCCAAATTATCAAAATGATCCTTTCTGTCGCAGTTTGTTTGTTGTAAACACAGTGATCAGCTGGGTTCTGTGTAAAACCATTTTCACTAAGGTGATCATGCAACATTTTGTTCCAGTTCCTTCCTGACTGTTTCAGGCCGTACAGTGACTTGTTCAGTTTGCAGAATAGTTGCTCACCTGTATCTGACCTGACTTCAAAACCCTCTGGTTGCTCCATGTACACTTCACAGTCAATAGGAGCATGTAGATATGCTGTTTTGACATCCATCTGATGTAACTCTAAGTCATACTGAGCTGCTAGCTGCATCAAACAACGTACTGATGTCATATTTGCAGTTGGAGAAAAAGTATCCTTATAGTCTATTCCTGCCACTTGACTATATCCCTTTGCAACATATCTTGCCTTGTATGTCTCAGTCTCATCTGAATTGTTTTTGACTGCATAGACCCACCTGCCCCCCACTGCATTTTTACCCTCTGGCAGTGTGGTCAATGTGAATGTATCATTTTCCCTAAGGGAATCCATCTCCTCCTTCATAGCAGTAGCCCAAATCTCTGATTTTGGTGAAATCATTGCTTCTTTGAAGGTTTGTGGTGCATTGCACATTACTCTGCAGCAGTAGTCAACACTAGGTGGTATCTGGTCATCACACTTCACTTTACACTCATAGTCTTTTAAGTACTGGGGCTTCTTCCTCTCTCTGTCTGGATAGCGTGGACTCTGACTATCTGAAGTCTCGATTTGCACATCTTGTGTCTCTTCGGAATTTTGATCTGCCATCTTGGCTTTTGGCATGGGGGATTGAAATCTCTCCCCATGAAGATCATCACTCATTTCCAAATCTGTCTGAGTTTGGCGTTCGACTACACCTTTTGTAACGAACTTGACTAATCTATTTTTAAGAACTTTTCCAGTGTCTGGGTAGTAGACTAGGTATGCTGGACTATTCTTATCATACCCGACAAAAATACCCTTTTCACACCTTGAGTCCAACTTTTTCTTGTTCTGTCTGTATGCATAGCAAACAGATCCAAATTATTTCATCTTTGAAAGATCAGGCTTTCTCCCAGTAAACATGTAGTGTGGAGTCTGTCCTACACGCTTATTGTAACACCTATTGTGAATTACTGCAGCAGTCATTACAGCATATGTCCACAATTTCTTTGGTAGGTTGCTCTCAAGTAGCATGCATCTTGCCATTTCAAACAGTGTTCTCCAATTTCTCTCAGCGGTCCCATTTTGATGGGGTGAGTAAGGGGCTGAAGTTTCATGTCTTATGGCATTCTTACTGAGCAGTGACTGGAACTCTTTGGCTGTGTACCTGTGCCGTTATCTGACCTGACACACTTTATTTTTCCATAAGGGGCCACATCAGCAATAAACTTCTCAGTAGCTTTTACAGTATCACTTTTGCTTTTAGGAAATACACAAAGACTGCCCCTGAATAATCATCCGTAAATGCTAGAGTATATCTGAACCCATCTTTCGCCTCTGGCTCAATAGGGCCAGCCAAATCAGTGGGCACAAGCTCAAGAGCTGCTTTTGCCTTTTCATCAGGCTCTCTGTTTCTGCTCTGAACAAATTTTCCCTGTGTGCAGATTTCACAGTTGAGGGTAGATTTGTCGATCTTACCTGTGATTTTCATTCCCTCTGTCACATTTTCTAACTTTGACACATCCTCAAAATTACAGTGGCCAAGAATTTTGTGCCATGTGTGAATATCATAGCACCCATGACATCCATCATCATTTTCATCACTTACAGTGTTAAGATAGTAAAGTCTATCGTACTCCTCGATGTCAAAAGTGGTACCGTTCTTGTGGATGAGCTTGTTACACCCCTGTCGAAAGTTGACTGAAGCTCCGTTGGCTGTCGCTGCTTTAACAGAGAAAATGTCATGTGGAAACGACGGCACGTACAGCGCCTTCGTCAGCGTTGTTTTCACCCGACGACCCGTGTTGTCTCTCAGGTAAACCTCCGCTGCACCTCTCCTCTCCGCGACACCATTCGTTCTTGTTCCGTCAGCCAGCTCCACGGAATGTTTTTCCGGTTTGAAAGTCTCGTCAAACTCCTTAAACTTCCCGATGTCCGTGACTATATGTGACGTTGCTCCGTATCAACCATCAGCCCTGTTTGTTTCAGTCCACGAACCTGACAGTCACTTATTTTGAATGCAAATGTGTGGCCTTCAGCATCTGTTGCTTGTTTCACATTCTCTTCTTTTTGTCTGCAATTTGCGTCAGTATGAGTGGAGCTCTTGCAAAAACTACACCACTGTCTCCGTTCTCTGTGCTCTCCAGTAACGGTACATTCCCGGGCCTTGTGCCCTTTCTGGCCACAGTTGAAGCAGGTTATCTCGGTCCCTTTATCTCTTCCTCTTGGCCAGCTAACTTTAATGTTACTTGCCTTCATCGCGTTGTCTTCAGTGGAAATGGCGCTAAACTTCTCGGTGCTTTCATAGCTCCTCAACTTGGTTTTGAACTTGCCATAAGTTGTCGGCTCGTCACTCTGCGTTATGTGGATGGCAAACGGCTTAAATGATTCGGGCAAACCTTTTAGAATCATTGCAATCAACAGCCCGTCACTTAAAGTCTCTTCAGCATTCCTCAGTGCTGTAATAGCCGTCTCAGCACGAATGATATAATCCGTAACACTTTCGTCACTGGCTTTCTGAAGAGACGTTAGCTCAGTGTAGAGGCTAATCACACGTGGCTTCCCTTTACCTGCATAATGTTCCCTCAATATCTTCAACGCTTTTCTCCCATCATCTGCTGCTTCTCTCATTATCAGGGAAAGACTTTTATCATCCAAAACCTGTATCAATTCGGCGTAGGCTTCTTCCTTTTTCTCTCCGTCTTCTTCATCTTCATCCACGCTCAATATGGTGGCCTTTAGCCCTAGCAAACGCAAGTGTCCCAAAACTTAGTCTCCCATAACTTCGTAGTTTTTTTCATCTCCGTCAAACATAATCTATTCCATCGGCTTCCATGTTCCCTCCTGGGCCCATAACCTGTTGGTGCTGTCATCTTCAGGACAGGAATACCCGGCACTTAACGGAGGAATAAACACACATGTTCATCGTTGGTGTTTCAACCAGAACGCGGGAAAATGCCCATTCTTTATTTTCGCACATGCGCAGTTGTACATCTCTCATAGGGCATAACTGTACCAGTGTAAGAACACAATTTATAACATATT